>NW_008597181.1:0-10220 GCF_000691845.1 Merops nubicus | reverse complement strand
CAGACCAGGCGTCACCTCTCTACCGGCCAACAGCGTGCTGCTTTCCAGCATTTCGATCCTTTACAACTGACCGCACGAAAAATGCTGCGGGTTCGTTCTGTCAGGACCCGCCCCCCCCTTTCGCCCTCCTCCTATTACCGACGGAACAGAACCTCCGGAAAGATTTTCTTTTTTCTACCGCAGGGCGCCCCAGACGTCGCCGTTTCCATCTGCATGTGGTACCAGCAGGGTGAGAGGCACTGCAGCACGACGACACATACTGCTGGGGATGTACCAATTCTTGTCAGTACCTGGCTCTGAAAGGTAAATTCTCTAGGCAATGTTCTCCCAAGAAAGGGGTAGCCCTAAATGCAGTTCATGGTTCTCAATATCCCCCTAAAACGCACTCAACAGAGACAGGAAATTTGGTGCTATCAGCTTTGCTTTAGGCTCCAGACTTCCTAATACATTCTGTTTTAGCTGAGACTGCCCCAGTTCACTGCAGAGCCCGACTCTGAAAGTGAAAACATCCAGGCCCTGCTCTCCTAGGACGGGGGTTAGCCCTGAATGCAGTTGCTGGTTCTCACTATCCCCTAAAACCCTCTCAAACAGAGCCAGGAAATTTTGGGCTACAAGCTTTGCTTTAGGCTCCAGAGAGCCTAAACATACTCTTTGGCTGGGGCTATACCAGTTCAGTGCGGAGCCTGGATCTCAAAGTGAAAATGTCCTGGCACTGTTCTCCCAAGGAAGGGGCTAGCCCTTGATAGGATAAAAAGTAGGTGTGTCTTTACAAATAATTATATTTTAGAAGATGGAGAGGACTTTTGTAATTGTTTTAACTGCAATATATATATCTTAATGCAATATGCCAGCATAGTATAGCAGCTTTGCAAGAGGGTGTGGTTTTATCTAACAGAGACAGAGCTTGCAGGTATAGCATATCAGCTTCGCAGAAGGGTGTGAGAGGCTTTATAGAAAACAAGGACAAAAACCTATTGTCACCATCAATTGACAGTTTTGCTAACTTTGGGGAATTAGTACGCATGCTTAGTAAACTCATACATAGGAACGTCTCACAGAGGAGGCATAAAATGAAGTTAATGAGACATACAATGCCTGATGTGAAGAGGGGTACATGTTAAGCGGGCCTACATGTAGTAGGTGGACCGGGAAGTCTCCAAGTACCATGTGCTCCAAGTACCTCAGCCAAAGGGGAAAGGAGGAGGGAAATTTGGGGTCAGGAAATTAGGATAAAAAGGGGGCTGTGTCCCCCAGCA
Source organism: Merops nubicus (assembly GCF_000691845.1). Classification (NCBI taxonomy): domain Eukaryota; kingdom Metazoa; phylum Chordata; class Aves; order Coraciiformes; family Meropidae; genus Merops; species Merops nubicus. Next base: position 8,964 of record NW_008597181.1, on the reverse strand, counting down.
AAAGTGAGACACCCCACCAGGATATGCCCGTGGACTCTCCCTTTATTTGAATAATTTTTTTTTTCAGAACTCTTCTGTCCTGAAAAAGACCTGCTTGGAATAGTCAAGGCCTCCTATCGAGGCAAAGCTAAATTAGCAGTCTTGCAACATGGCTGTATATATTTCTTTAGCTTCTTCACCTAGCCAGTCAATACCTTTCACAGAGCATTTAATGTGAAAAGTTCACCCTTGGCTCCCAGGCACTGCTACACTGTGGCTGTAATCACAATCATACATAAATCTCATCATTTATGTAACCATAAACTCCCCATGTATATGAAACTATCAGTGTCCTGCTTGACCAGTGCACAGTAGGGTCTATGATAAACCTGTACCACCCTGGAGAGCCCTTGAAAGCTGGGGCACCAACAATTGCACTTCCTATAGTAATTTTACCAACCAATCATCCTGCGTAGTTTTCTTTTTCTTTTGACTCATATTAACAACTTGAGCAGTTGTTAAACCACTTCCACCATGGGTATTTGGTGGGATTCTGCTGAACAAGATGTGATTGAGCCACACTTGTCCACCTTGTCTGTAAGCAGGCTGGAGTGTCAACACCAGAGTACGTGATAGTGTCCTAGCACCAGTATTTACAGAGAGAGAAATAAATAAGCTGCTAAAACTCAAACCATATATTTTGTCTAGTTCAAGAGTCCATGTGGGGCAAGGGTGCCAAGTGCTTTTGTGCCTATGGCCTTCTTTTGAAAGGACAGGCTGTTTGAGAAAGACTTGCTCCCTCTATTTGTCCCCACCATTTCTTCTTAAAGGCAGACTCAAAGGTCTGCACTGTCTCTTGACTGCAGCAAGAACGTCTGGGAGGGAGATGCAGGAATGGAGAACATGCCTAAATTTTCCTAGTAAAGTCAGGTCATATACCTGATATTTGTCCTAAACCTATACTATCATATGCATACCACATGTGCACCTGGATATACCATAGGCATTACTTTAACATGCCTGGTTCAGGTAAGGAGAGTGGACAACTGACAGCATCCTACACACAAAACTCCAGGCAAGGACATCTTTGTCGAGGAATGGTCCTCCATGCATTGCTGGCACCTCATTGTGTTAGAGGGTGATATTTCCACCTGAAGGCTGCAGGTACAGTGTGGGAAGGTCCATCATGAGCTCACAGGGCTAATTTTGTTATCAGGGTGATCTCCAGGTATTAGAGGAGGATTATGAAGGTATGCACCCTGTAAAAAAACACAGATTGTGCAAGCTCATCTGTGATGCATTATTATTATAGCTGCTGAAACATAGCAATGTATACAGCCAGGAACCTCTATAGAAAAGCTAGTGATGAAAGAGGGTGAGTGATGTGTGCTAATCTTCTAATAGTCCAATCATATTTGCATTGATATTCAAGCATTTTACACGCTTTCACAAGAACCTGAGAAAAACTGCGCAATTTTATCTACATAAGTCATTTCCAGCTCAAATCCCATGATAGGGATGGGAACTGCAGATGTCTGTGAGGATCTTGCAATATGTGGGACATTTTACAAAGCTAGAAACAAACAAACAAATGAAAGCTTTAAACTTTCAGAAGGGCTTAATACAAGTACATCTGAAAAAGTACGGGGGGAGAGTAATTTTGCATTTAGCTAATTTCTCAAATTAGTAATCAAAAAATATTTAAATGCACTTCATGCTGTTTTTTTAAGAAGAACATTGACCTCTATGCAATCCTGTGCTCCTGAGAAAGTTATAAAATAATAAAAGATCATTCACAAAAAATACAGGATGAATCTGTACTTTCCTTACTGTCTCCAAACTGAAGAGCTAAATCAGATTTAGATGGGCCCAGGAATATTCAGACAATATAAGATCACTGGGTCACCTCGTCAAGTGCTGGCATATGATAAGTCACAACTGCTTCAAAAGCAAGCAGAGAATGTTTCACAATGATAAAAATGTGCAGTCTATGCTTTGTGAGTGCCTATTCCTAGTATTTTATGTTAGATTAAATCCTGAACGGTACATTTTCCAAGGCCTTTTTGGTTTTTTTTTTAGCAATAGCCAGAGGAGGGCAGTAAGCGCTATTTTATATTGAAGGAAGTATTTTTCCCTCGGGTTCTGAACTTGGTGTGCAAAGTGTTTGTTCAATAACATATGCAGATGATATCTGCACACTAAGGACCTAGTGTGAGACAGTGCAGTACCTCACCAAGTTTCCAAAGTGTAGATCACTTTGAAATCCTGAATCAAATTCAGGATTCACGAGAGTAAGAACATTTATTAGGGACCTATTGCTACGCCATTTTAAAAACAGCATTAGTCTAGAGCATGTAATTTTCTCACATGTATTCTTTCTGTAAAGTCATTTTCATGTATTTATTCCTAAAACTAAAACCTGCCTGTGTCAAGTTAATGATTCAAATCATATTAGCTTCCCAGAAAAGCCACGCAAAAGCAGCCACTGGCAGAGTCAACAGTTTATTACAAACATTAGGCCTGCATTAAGATACCCTGAGAAACACTGCTCTATTATTTTCCTGGGCTTTGGTTGAAAACAGTCTTTCCTTGCATTCTGTGTGTTTTACAATACTGCTTTTCTCCACTATTCTTCATTACAAATCATTCAGAAAAGTATAGTCTTTGAAAGAGAAGGGCAATTTCAGCCTCTTCTCTGACCAATTCAATTTCATATATATTGTCATATACAGTGAGACTTCTCAGCCCTATATGCTTTTAATAATTCCACATACCGATGGCTTTCTTATCTTAGCCATTTTCCTCTTGATCCTCCTGTTCCTTCATTAAAGTGAAGGAACATATTTGTGTATGGGGGTAATGTAGTCACCCAGCAGGTCATCTGTGCTATTGTTAAATTAATTTGCTTCCTAGGCAAATATGCAAATTAAACTTATTCTCAGACAATGCCAGTGTAAAGCTCTGGCAGGCAGAACATGGGCCTTTGCAGTAGTCCTTCCCTGACTGACAGTAATTTGAAAAGCAGCCTGGCAGATAGGGTGTACCTAGGAAATTGACCTTGGATGCGAGGTTCATAAATACCCCAGAGAGTCATGTATATTATATTTCTTTAGGTCCTGGAAAACATCTTTGTGAAACATGTTGATGATCTGTGCTTCCAGTCACCTTTCATTATCTGTTCTCAGCTCTTTATGTGGTCTCAATGTGTGTTTTAGATACCTACAGTCAGAAATTGTGCTTGGTGTGAGGCTGCAAAACTGAGCAGTACACTGCATTGAACTATTCAGTCACAAATATGGACAAAGTCCACTGAATGCTGATGTCACTTCAAAGAGTCGGCCAAACAGCACAAAAATACTTGTGCACTGCTTGGTTTACTTTCTGTTGTCCATCGTGATAGGAGCTGAAGTTCATGTTGGTAAGTAGTTTAGTCAAATATTTTGCTTGCTGTAACAATTGTTATTACTTGTTAGGATGGTTTGATAAGTACGAGGTCATTAAACATGACTAAATTCAATTCTCCAGAAACTGAAAAAATATTATGGTACTTTTCTTAGCTATTTATCCACAGAGCCAATCTTTTACCTGCTTATTGTATCTATGTGAAGAGCGGCACAAACTTCACTGCCTCCTGCACCAAAGTGTAAACCACGTTTTCCAGCCTCGCTCTGCTTTTATATATGTGAGTACTTCAATGTGCTCAGGAAATACTAAATTATAAAATATTAAGGCAATACATTTTTCCAGTTACGTGAGGAAGAAAGACCAACATGACAAATTGTTTGCTCTGAAAGGAGCTTCCTCATGCAAGGGGGAGAATAACTACAAACAGCAGAACAGAAGACTATAGAATAAAATAACTTTTGATCCTGGTAATTCTCCAGCTATTAAACAGTTTTCCTCTCTAGTAAGGCCTTAGTGGTAAAAGCTAGCCATTGACGTTGTTAATGTTGGTGTTAGTTTCTAATGGGAGAAAAAATGTCTTGCTTGGTGTCAAAGACTCTACGGCAGATGAATGGAAGAAAGATTTTGGGCTTCTAATTTAAACATTCATAGCATTAACCATGATACTAGTTTCACAGCTACAGCTTTGAGCATTATAGTTGGGATATATCTCTTGTAATATGGTATTTAAAGGACATTATTGGACAGTCTGCATACTAGTTCATCACACTACACTGCTTCACTCTTGGAGAGTCAGGACTGGTATCAGAATGCTCCCAGTGTTTCACAGCTGTCTTAGGCAATTATGCAATATCAGTCTAACTGTGGGTACTGCCCATTTTGGGTACTACTTGTGGCATATCTGGCAGTGTTTTCACAGCTGTGCTGTCACTCTCACCACTATAGTGGTCCTCAGGACCACTTGAGAGGTCATGGCAATGTTTGCTTGCCTTTTAAATGGAAATTCCTCTATTTCCAGTAAGGATGCAAGAATACTCAGTGCCATCAGGGCCATCAGAGGCAACATGGCACAACCAGAGCTGAAAGGGGGGAAGGTGAATTCCAGAATCCTGCAACAGAATTCATATAGGCAAATTAAGGAACCAAAGCAGAGTGAGGAACCAAAATATCTTCGTGCAAGGGCCGGCATCATTAATCCACAAAAGAGCTGTGATGTTTGCTGCCACAAGCACACAAGCATACCCAGCTATCTGATGAGGAGGTTAAGCAGGTGCCAAGGGTGCAGTGGGTGCTGAGGCCCAACAGTCGTGGCAAAGACAATACACAGAGCATCATGTCACACTGGACCTGTCCCCAGCAGCAGCCTACACACCACTTCTGCTTCTGAGGAGCCACATCAGTAACCTGGATGTGCAGTATCACCATGCAAGGAGATTTTAAACTGCTTTTCTTCCAGTGCAAACATTGTCCTTGTCCAAAGCTGTCTCATACTTGCTTTTTTGTATCCTTTTCCAATTTCTGGGGGATTTTTTCCTGCTTCTTACCCACTCAGCACTCTGCTTCACTTGAGTTGCTTCCATTACAGAAGTTAAAGGAAACACACTGCAAACAAATGATGCTTTATTATGGCTGCAAATACTGAAAGATAAGAAAATTCAATAGAAAAGGTACAAAGGTAGATTTTAATCATATGTGTGCACCCAGCTTTGACTGAAGATGAGACTTGCATACACGGCAAATCTACAGGGCCTTAAAATCTCTTGGTTATGCATTATACATCTGAAACAAAGTCTACGAAACTGAGTTCATATTGCAGCCTGTTCATGGAAATCTGCTGGTGTGATAAAAGAGCAACTACAGCACTGATAGTTCTTATTTTGGCATGAACATTATAATGAAAATGAGCCCTCTTTCAGGACTTTGCATAGTCAGAATATCCTTTTCTTTCCTGAGACAGTGGTTGGGGAACCGTCTTTGTAAAGAGTAGCACAGTGGATCTTAGTTTGATTCCTGTGACTATAGTGTTCAGTATTGGTTACTTTATCTGGCTAAGTCTGGAAATAGCTCTGGCACTGATACTAGATGCCCATAGAAATTTTATGGGGGCGGGGTTGGTCTGATCTAAATTTCCTGTATTTTCTTGGAGGTATTCTGAAATGTAGGGCAAGAAAATAAAGCACTGGGCAGAATGGAAGAATATGTTCTCACACAGTTGTACTCATCATTAAAGAAGGCATATCTGAGTGACCATGACAATCAATAAGGAAAATGCCATATTGAAGTATGAGTATGCTTCAGTCACCTGTGGATGAGCTGCTGACATCTGAAGGGAAAAGTTTACACTGACAGAGCAATGGTACATAACCATCAACAGTCCTAGTGAGTGTGCGGTGCTTTAGGGTTTTGTTTTATTTTGTTTGCTCAAAAGCTATGAAGAAAGTGGAAGGAGAATCCTTTAATCCACTCAGGTCATCCCATCCTGTGCATTTTTCATTCTGTCTAAAATGGCAAAATCATGTGAAATAAAGCGAAGCCTCTCCTTAATCCCCACCTACACAGATCAGTCTTTCCATGGCCTTCCCATGTGCTCTGCTTATTAAACTATGAATACTATTGAGGAACTCGGACGATATGATACTCTACCAAAATAGAGTAGCAAGGAATTGAACTCACTTCCTTTGTTTTATAGCTGTGGCTATAGTTAATACCACTGTCCTTGCAGACCTGTGTGGGTAGCAAACAAACAGTTCTGCTTACATCCAGTAAATTGCAGTAGGAAATAGTACATACAGTAGCTGTTGCCCAATAAGCAAAAAAATAAGTAGTACAAACTCCTTTAGTTACACCTCACATTTGGAACTGTTAAGGAAAAATATACTATCAATTTGTGAGTGACTGTTAGTCTGAGTGACAGATTTTCTATCAACAGTGTATTATTTTAAGTTCTGCTCACCTTGCACAGGTGCTGTGGGAAGGTGCCCTTGTCAGAGAGGGCCATCCCCTGCCTGCTTTGCTCTCACCCTTGGCTCCCTAGCATACAAACATGTATACACTGACCTATCTGCAAAAAATTGCATTTTGGAGCTGTTCTTCAGTTCACTTACCACCAATGTGTTTTGCCACTCAGACTATCAATGGCACGTTGCTGGCTTACCTGTGCATACATCCTGTGAAGTGGAAACCTTCATTTTCTGGTATCATGGGAGACAACATGAAGTGAAAAAAGCAAATGGTCTTGGTCCTGTTTAAACGAAACTGCAGTGGTGTTTTGACTAGCAAGTAAACAGGGAAAATATCTGCCCAAGCAACTGAGACTGGACCCAATAAATTTGTGCTCTGAAAATCTTGAATAATTCAATTCCAATAAGAGAATAATTTTGTTTCAAGACAACAAAGAGAATTGCTTGTCTACATTAAAACTGCTTGACTTAAGCAATTTGAGAAACTGAATTTATTCAAATAAATACACCAAAATAGAACAACACAAAATTACACTGGAGATAGCCAGTTTTCTGGACCACATCCAGGCTGAAGATTTGCCACCATTACAATCTGTTAAAAATATACAAAAGTACAAATTGTGAAAGGTAGTATACTGGATAAAAAAAGCTGCTACAAAGAAGCCATGTTACATGTACAAAAGCCGGGAAGGCTTGAAGAGCTGGAGTAAAATAACCAGACAGATTTAATTCAAGGGCTACCTATCCATCGTGGTAAGAGGAAATTATTTCAGCCTGCCGAGGCATAGATAAATATGACCTGTCATTTATTATTTTGAGTTCTTTGGATTACAAAGATCAGAATTAATTACTAGGGAAGTCTTACAGAACCAAGCACGTGTGGTCTGTGGTGATGAGACTCATAATTTGTTAGAAATTAAAAACATATCAGTTACAGGGGGAAAAACTGACTGACTTTTGCTAAGCAGTGGAAGATTGTTATAGAAGTACAGGCTGCAGATGACTACCACTGCAGCCATGAGAGGCAGAATCACCTTATGCCCCTAGCTGAAGAAACTCCTGGTAGAATGAGCAAAAGCAGATTTGCTGTTTTGGGGTTTGGTTTGTTTGTTAATTTTTTAAATTTTTTTTAATTTTTTTTTGATATTTCAAATGTAAAAGGCACCTGGAAGATTAAAAATAAAAAAGTACCTAACGACATTTTATGTCACCTTTGTGCCGAATGAAAAACATACAGATTTTTTTTTTTAAGACATAAATTACATTCTCATAACTGTCCAAATTATGTTCCTATCTACTATGGCTAGAAGTGTGTAGCTATTAATGCTGCTGAATCTAAGGGTGTGGCTGGGTTTGCAGTGATGTATTATTTTGTTTTCTTTCCACCCCTGCAAATATTAAAAGATCTAAATCTCTCCTTCTCCTCCTCCCCTTTCTTTCTTCTAGTCTTTATGTTTCCTTCTGAAAGAATAACATCTTAAAATTGCATCAATTGGGACAGAACATTAGAAGGGAAAATTCTGACCACAAGTGTTTTGTTTTGGTTTTTTTAATTGTCATTGCAAAATCTTAAAGTTTAATCTGTAGCATCTATGCTTCTGGATTTGGTCATATATTTGTGTACTTTGGAGCCTTCAGCCACATCTTGGCAACTGCAGCAGGCAGGAGGAGTATGTGGCTGGGTGGGTCTGCCCACAAGGGAAAAAAATATGAATCCCAACTTGTACTAGTTCAAAGACAAGACTTCATACTGACAGTACTTCACCCTGACAGGCCATGACTTCCTTTTGGGACAGAGCAGTCTTCCTGCTGTGATTATAGGAGAATCAAACAGAGCGTCAGATATTCAGACTTTGAGCTCTTGGAAGTGACTATCCCATTACAAATTTAAGAAGTACTCATTTCAAATTGGGTGTCATTCTGCCCTGAGACTGACACATATGCTTTTAGTTTCATTGATTTCAACATTATGCATTCTTAAAGAATGCGATTACTTTTGCTGAGATATATTGAGTGTACTTGTTTTCTTGAAATCCCAGTATTTGCTGGAGCAGAGTGAGTTGGCTGGTCCTTTCTAGAGAGGCCATCTTAGCTCTGTGGCTGTACCCCAAGTTCCCAGCTCATGGTTCCCACACAGAGGGGTCAGGAGTGAAAGCTGTTGCTGGGCCTCACCTTCCCTTGGCAGCCTCTACACAGTCCCACCAGCGGTGCTGTTCTCAGCTTGCTCTAACACCAAATCATCAACCTTGCTAGAGCTCAGGAACCTAAAGGAGCGCTATTGACTTAGGGTTCCCACACAGAAAGTGCTACAACTGAAAGCTGCTTTTGTAGGTCTCTTTTTTTCCTTAGCAGGCCCTTCAGGGCACCACCAGATTGCAGGTGTTTCTCCACACACAGTGCTTCCCCAAAATGCACCATTTGCCCCGATTTTCACCTCCAGAGCCTCTCCTTGCCACACCTGGAGCTGCCCTCCCTGAACGGCTGTGAACTACCCTCTCACCCGCTCCCTGCCCCAGCTTCAATTCTCAAAAATAAGTAGTGATAGAACATGAGGGAATGGCCTCAAGCTATTCCAGAGGAGGTTTAAACTAGACATTAGAAAGACCTTTGTCTCTGAAAG
>NW_008597180.1:13436-18244 GCF_000691845.1 Merops nubicus | reverse complement strand
ATAAAGCTTAGGATGTATTGAAGTGGGAGAATCCCAGGGAGCCACTGAGCTGCCTCAGAGTGTTTGGGGGAATCGTCAAACTTTGTCTAGTTTTGTTTTCCAGATCTCAAACTATCCACTCCAATAATAAGAAACAAATTACCACTTGGTTTATACTTACTATTGAGGTTAGAGGGACAAAAAAGAAACCATTTCAAATGAATAGGAGGAGGAGTGGCAGTAAAAATAGTATTTTTATTCCCTTGCCCACCCAAGTCTGCTTCTCCCTCTCGTTTTTTAACATTACAATCAGAAAAAAAAAATAAAAGAAAAAGAAAAACAAAACAAAACAAAAAAAAAAGGTTGGGGGTGAGGGGAAGGGGAATACGGGGTAAAAACAGTCAAATCACAATAGGAAAATTTCAAAATAGGTTCTTCAGTTTAGTCATCTTCATCCCCTTCGTCTTCAGGTTCTCGTTTTCTCTTCTGTCCCCGTTCTTCATCTAGGAAAGGAGAGAGGGTTGGAATGAGCCAAGAGCTCCCTCCCCTGCAGGGAACTTCAGCCAGTTCAACCACCTTCTGCTTCAGCAGCTGGGTCTTTACTGAAGGAGCAGGAGCATAATGCAGGCTGCTCTTTAGGAAAGGGTATTTTTTTTTTCCAAAAAAAAAAAAAAAAGCATTGTTTTATTTCTACTGGAAAAAAAAAGAAAAAGGATTGTTGCCATACCAGGCTCTTCTTCATCTTCATCATCATCTACCTCGCCGTCGTTGTAGCCTTCTTCATCCTCCTGGGTGGAACAACAATGTAAGGGTTAAAAAAACCAAAAAAAAAACCCCTCAGTTTTGGTGCAGGATCTCTCCCAATTTGATGTTTTCCAACAGAGAGAGAAAGCCCTTGGAGCATCTCAAACAAAAAGGCAGATGCTTCCCCCACACTTATGTAAGTGCAGTTTTTTTTTGCTACACTCCAACTGGACTCTGGCCCAAATTTCCTTGCAGAAAAATCACAAGCCATCAGAGCAGCCACCTTCAAGGCTTCAGCAAGGCAAAGGGTTTACACTTTGTGTTGAGATAGAGCTGCAGATTTTGTTACCATGGCCTGAGTTTAGTGAAACTGGAGGGCTGGTCAGAGGAAGGTGTGTGGAGAGAGCCAAGGAGGCTCCTGGCTGAGAGCACAGGGCCAGGAAAAGTCCTGTCTGCTGGGGGGCTGCCAGCCCAGCCCAGCCTGCAGGGGCTCCTGCTCCCCCCCCTGGGTGCCACCAGCCCGAGGAGCAGGATGATTTCGTGGCAGTGGTCACTAGATGGCAGCTGGCTCACAGAGAGGCCTTAAAGGCACCCCTGGCTGCAGGGCTCCTCCAGCTGGAAAGCAAGGCTTCAAAGTTCTAAAAACCTCCAGTATTTGGCCCATTTCTTGCCTGACTCTTCCTATTTCACCACGGGTGTGGAGTGAAGGTGCTGGGACTGCACAAATCCTTACCTCCTCTTCTCCACTCACATCCTCCTCTTCTCCTTCCTCCTCTTCCTCCTCATCTTCTTCATCTTCTACTACCTGAGCATCGTCGTCGTACTCCTCTTCTACACAAACAAGAGGAACAGCTCAGACAGGGGAAGTTTACTTTTTTTTCCCCCCCCAACTTTGCCACCTGAGATGTGACCTCCTGCCAACATGGGAGCAAAGGGGAAGCATGGCCCAGGGCTGGCAGCCAGGGCTGGGCCTCGTCCTGGCCTTCAGTGACAGCCTTGGGTGGCAGCTGCACCCACGGCCTGAGCTCCTCTAGGGCCTCAGGGGCCTTGGCAGCAAGTCCCAGCAGCCTCAGGACTGCTTCAGCTTCAGCTGCTCCAGTCCCCACTGCTAACAGATATTTTTGAGCCCGTGGGATACTTGGAGCTCTTCATCTGCAAGTGTCCATCTGCTCCCAGCAGGCATAGAGCAGAACTTCATAACCCAGCCGTGCACTGGGAGCCCTCCCCAAGGGCCATCCCTTGCCTTCATGCTGCCACAGTGATCCAGAAAGCTCTCACACCATCCAGCTTAGGGGTTTGCAGTCTCTTTTCCAGAAGAAAAGACATTAAATGCACCTAGCCCAAGCAGCAAACCAGGAATTGTTTTCCTGTGCTGCAGGAATGGTGTTTTGGAGCTTTGAATGCAGGCCCAGCCTTGTGAGGAGAACCTCTCCCTGCTGAAGCTGGCTGAAAACTTCTTTGGTGTGAGGGTGGCCGAGCCTGGAGCAGCTGCCCAGAGAGGTTGTGGAGTCTCCTGCTCTGGAGAGATCCCAAATCCACCTGGATGTGACCCTGGGCACCCTGGGCAACAAGTCAGAGCTGTGGGTGATGAATCTCCAGAGGTCCTTCCAAGACCTACCACCATGCTGGGGCTCTGTGCAGCCAGCAGGCTGCCAGGCAGGGCTGCAGCACTCACCCCACGGCTCCCACAGGGGGGAAGGTGCAAGCCCAGGCTTTGGGAGTCCAGCAGACCCCCCAAACTCAGCCAGATCCACGTCCAACCAGCAGCCCCATAGTTCAAGGTTCCAGAGCTGCTCGCTGCCTCCTCAGTGCCTTTCCCAGAGCCTGCCCCAGGCACACCTCCATACACACACCCTCCTCTCCTCTGCCTCTTCTCAGCTAGTTCATTTTGACCTCACAGAGCAGCTATGAACTCCCATCAAAGCCTGGGCTCCTCTACTTCATTCCTCAGCAGCTTTCTTCCGTGCCTGGCCTGGCTGTCCACCCTGCCCCTTCTCCATCAGAGACCACTCGTGCTTCTCTCACCACACTGTTCTGGCAACTGCAGCACGCTCACATCATCCTCTTTCACCCACCTCTCCCTCACGTCCTCATCCCTTGGGGTTAACTGTTCCCTGGACTCTTGCAGTGCCTTACTCCTCACCCTGGTGCCTTTCTTCTACCACCCTTTCACTAGAGAGAAGACTGAGAAAGCAGCTTGCTTGTGCCCTACCCATCTCCTCTCCCCTCATTCCTTCCCAGGACACTGAGACAGAACCACAGAATCATTTTGGTTGGAAGAGACCTTTAAGCCCATCGAGTCCAACCGTGACCCCAGCGCCGCCGGGTCACCACTAGACAACGTTCCCGAGCGCCACGTTTTCTGCTCTACCTCAGAATCACACCCTTCTCCTGCCAACCAGTCAGAGCTGGAAGCAAACGTCCCACACAACGTCTCAACCTTTCAACTGACACACCCCAAGGAGCACAAATTCACATACCATCCTCATCTTCCTCCTCGTCGTCTAAGCCCTCCACGTAGCCCTCTGCATCAGAGTCCGGCGCTTCTTTGTCATCCCGATCTTTCACTAGAGATAAGACTGAGAAAGTAGCTCTTTCAGGCCCTGCCCATCTCCTTTCCCCTCGTTCCTTCAGAGGACACTGAGGTAACTTCTCCTTTACATCAGTCGGGAAAGAAGCTGCTGAGAACACCCTTCTCTTGCCAACGAGTCAGAGCTGGAAGCGAAACGCGCTACGGCTCTTTTAACTTACGTACACCGAGCAGCACGAGTCACATACCATCCTCATCTTCCTCCTCGTCGTCCAAGCCCTCCACGTAGCCCTCTGCATCAGAGTCTGGGGCTTCTTTGTCATCCCGATCATAGCCATCGAGGTATGTGAGTTGGGGGAGGAGCTTGAACACGTTTTCTCTGTAATCGTTCAGGTTGGTTACCTCGCAGTTGAACAGATCTAGACTCTTCAGGTTTTCTAACTTTTTCTGCAAAGGAAAAAAAAGGTTCTGAAGGTCAGCAGGACAAGGATTCTCTAACAGGGTAGAGGAGGTAAAGACAGGCAGAGTTGAGGTGCTTCAAGAGCTGTAGCTCCACCTCCAGTTCAGCACTTTGCAAGGAGAAGGATAGAGGTGACGGTGGCAGCATCACACGTGCTGCAAGGGGCCAGGCTAAGGAGAGGTCCTAGTCCAGACCTGTACCCCAAAATCCACAGGAGCCAGCAGGCAGGTGTGTCTGAACTTCATTTTCAGAGGAAGGAGGAACAGACTGTTCTTTGGGCATAAGAAATTTGCTAAGAGAGATTTTAAAAATTTTAAAAGGTTAATTTTTGGAAAAATGAAAAAGAAATGGAGCAAAACCTCAATTCCTTCTTTGAATTGAATTCTAAAATTATTCTTATTAGAAGCACAGAATCATGAAGGTGGGAAGAGACCTCTGAGATCATCAAGTCCAACCATCAACCCAACACTGCCATGACTGACAAGAGGAGCAGCCATACTGCTCTCTCTTTCTCTCTCATCTACCTGCTACAGGAGTTTGCTCTGCTCTCCTCTGCTGCTGGGGGGAAGGAGATCCAAGGTGGACTCATCTGAGAGCTGAGAACTGGCCCTTGAGACTTTTTAAGAGAAGTATTTGGGAAACAAGCATGAGGCAAAACTCACTTTGGGAGAGGAGAAGGCACAAAACCCCTCGAGTTGAAGCAGAGCTTCTGGGGAGGTGACCTCACTCCCAGGGCTCTGGGAAGGCAGGGATGCTCCCGGAGCAGCAGCCACTAGAGGGAAGCAGCCACCCAGGCTGTGGGCACAGCCCCGGGCAGGGCCAGGGAGCCCAGAGCAGGCTGAGCCCGCAGCACCTGCCCCTGCAGATAACGCCAGAGAGGCCCTGCTGTGAACTGCATCGGGCTGTCCCAGCCCACCCTGCCTCTGCCCAACGCTGGACAGGAGCCAGCCCAGCGTGCTCCCAGCCCCACAGCGTGGGCAGCAGTTGAGGGAGGGGATCCTGCCCCTCTGCCAGCTCTGGGGAGACCCCCCTGCAGTGCTGGGGCAGCTCTGGAGTCCTCAGCACAGCAGAGCCAGGGACCTGCTGGAGCGGGGC
>NW_008597180.1:9049-13151 GCF_000691845.1 Merops nubicus | reverse complement strand
CATCCCTGGAACCATCCCAGGTGAGGTTGGCCGGGGCTCTGAGCACCCTGCTCTAGCTGCAGATGAGTACAAGCTCCTTGGAGAGAGCTTGTACTCAATGACCTTGAGAGGACCCTTCCCACCCCAAACCTTTCTAGGACACTAACCACAAAACTGGGGGTCAATTTCTCCACACCAACTTACCAGAGGTTCTATTGTACCAAGATCTTTTATTTTGTTGCCACTTAGATTTAGATGCGTGAGGTTCGGACACTTTTCTGCCAACACTTCCAGCCCTCCTGAGATTCTGTTGTCACTTAGCTCGAGCTGAAAGGCACAAAAACACCTTGAGTGTTGAGTGCAAGCAGTCCGAGCAGCTAAACAACCACTTGACACGTGTGCTGTAGCACCAGGAGGGAGGGGTAAGGGCAGAGGAGTTTGGATTTACCTTCTTAAGTTTGTTTAACTTTGGTAAGTTTGCAACTGAGGCCAAGCCTACGTTGATTGTACTCAAGAATTCCAGCTCCTCAAACTCATCTGTGAGGCCTTCGATTTTGCCTTCGCATGACCTGCAGTTGTCAAGAACGAGTTCTTTGACCTGGAGAGAGAGAGAGAGAGAGCAGCACACGAGGTGTGTGAGATATTCTGGGTCCCAGTAAACCAGCAAGCGTCTCATAGTCATTTTTTTTTTGGTGCCCCAGCCTTATTTTTGGTAGTAGAAATTCAGCTTGGCTTCACCTACCCCCCTCCCCCCCCTTTGTGTTGCTCCGTGGACAACGTGGCTGGTTCCAACCCTCTGGTTGCTCAGAGTGAGTGACCTCAGCTCTGCCAAATGCCAGGGAGGAGCAGTCTGAAAAAGGGGAAGCCAAGCTGTTTGTTTTTAAACTCACCTACAACTCTACACCACTCGTGGAATCAGTAAGCTTGGCAATGATTCTAAGGTCATTGAAGTCCAACCATCACCCCAACACTCCCATGACCAATAAACCCTGTCCCCAAGTGCCACGCCCATGTGTTTTTTGGACCCCTCCAGGGATGGGGACTCCAGCACCTCCCTGGGCAGCCTGGGCCAAGGCCTCACCACTCTGCCAGGAGAGAAATTCTTCCTAAGATCCAATTGAAACCTCCCCTGGAGGAACTTCAGCTCTTTTTTCTATCATCCTATCACTGGTGATGCTAAACCAAGTCTTGTTGGAGTCCTCCACCCTCAGCCCTCCTTGTTAGGGTAGCTTGAGGACAGCACTATAGGGGAGAACCTTCTCCATGGAGGCATCTCCTTTTCTGGGGAATCACAAGACATTTGTTCAGCTCTGAAGCACTCAGCACAAGGACATGGACCTGTTGGAGCCAGGTCAGAGAAGGCCACAATAATGGTGCAAGGGCTGGAACCCCTCTGCTGGGAGCCCAGCAGGAGAGAGTTGGGCTGGGGCAGTCTGGATAGAAGGTGGCTCCAGGGAGACCTTCTGGTGGCCTTCCAGTATCTGAAGGGGGCCTACAAGAAAGATGGGGAGGAACTTTTCACAAGGGCTCGTAGTGAACAGGACAAGGGGTGATGGCTTCAAACTCCAAAAGGGGAGATTGAGATCAGGAAATTCTTCACTCTGAGGGTGGTGAGCCCCTGTCCCAGGCTGCCCAGAGAGGTGGTCACTGCCCCATCCCTGGAACCATCCCAGGTGAGGTTGGACCAAGCTCTGAGCACCCTGCTCTAGCTGCAGATGTCCCTGCTCCCTGCAGGGGGGTGGGACTGGGTGACCTTGAGAGGTCCCTTCCCACCCAAACCAGTCTGGGATCCTGTGATTCTGTGCTGGCAGAGGAGGTTCAACGAGTGAAGCTGCTGCTCCCTTATCTCCCTCACCCTCCTGCAGCAGGGAGGCTTGAAGCAAGAGGTGAAGATAATGTCCCCATGGGCCTGGGCAGCACAGGACCTGCCTGTCACCCAAAGCTGGGCACCCCATGGGTGTGTGCACCAAGTTACAGCCTGCAGGCTCCTGCTCTTGCTTTTAAACACCACTCTCTCCACTGATATCTTCAACAGCCATGAACCAGCACCAGTGCAAGAGCCCCTAGATACACCCCACCCTGAACAAAACTGCTCCTTCCACCCTAAAGCCACGTCAGCTTCATGGGATCCAAGTCCTCCAGAGGCCAACGTGGGTTCTCCTGGGCTCTGGGGAAGCTCTGTGACTCCAGAGGCAAGACCCTCCCTTTGGGGGAACCAGCCAGCCACGTTCACAGCCACAGGGAATTTCTGGTTATTTCTCCCCTAAAAGCACCCTCAAAACCTGGAGTTCTTCAGACCCTTCCCATGCTGGAGGGTTGGTTAGACCTTTGGACAGGCTGGTGGGGCTGCTTTACACCAGGGATGGGAGAAAACAACCCTGCAGGAACATGAAGCAGCTCTTCAGCTCGCACCAAAGACAGTTAATATGCAAATATTTAATTTTTTTTTAATTCTTATTACTCTAATCTCGCTGCACAGAGAAGAATCTGATGGAGTTTTAGAGCCCCACATAACACCCCTAGATTTCTAATTAAATCCCAGGCACTGAAGTCAATAGGGAAGGGAGCCCAGAGCAACAGGGGAGGACAAGTGATTCATGGAGAGTAGGAGGAGCAGTGTTAGACAGGAAACACATTTTCCAAAACTCTACAATTTTCCTAGAAGAATTATGATAGGGAATGACTACACAAAAAGTCTTCCAGAAGAATTTCGGGCTGGTCAGAAGAAACCAAAGATCAAGTCAAATGCTCCTGAGCCCACATAAATCTGTTCCACTGGGGAAATAAAAAAACAAAAAACCACCAAAATGCCAAAAATAGACCAAAAAACTCTCTTTGCTTTGAAGTTAAGACAGCAAGAAAGCCATTTAAAGGCAAACAGAGTCACAGAATGGTTTGGAGGACACCTCAAAGGCCAAGAAGCTCCAACCCCCCTGCCATGGGCAGGGAGCCCTCCTACTAGGGCAGGTTGCTCCAAGCCCCATCCAAGCTGGTCCTGAACACCTCCAGTGATGGAGCATCCACAGCTTCCCTGGGCAACCTGGGCCAGTGCCCATCTTCTAACTGCAAGAGTATTGGAGTATCAGGATCCTCCAGCAACATCCATTTAGGGACAAACAGAATTTTCTCAGTCATCTGCTTCACACACTCCCACCAAAAAAAAAAAAAAACAACAAACTACTAAGGGGGGTGGGGGAACCCTGGTAAAATAAAAGAAGCTCCACCCCAAGCCCAGAGCTTCCCTGCTATCTGAGCCCCCACCCAGCAGCCCACGAGGCCCCTGCCTGCCCTGTTATCTCCCCTGGCCAGCGAGGTGGCTCAGCCCAGCACCCACCTACATGGATCCTGGAGCAGGGAGGGGCAAGGAGGAGAAGAGCTTCTCCATGAGAAGGGGCTGGTCTCCATATGGGGAAGCTACGTGCTCGTGTGGAGCACAAAGAGCTTTTTTATTTTGTGCCTTATCACCTTCACAGAGGAAGTTTGCAAGAGCTGCCACAGGAAGATGAAGCAAGGGAGGGGACACGGCTGCAGCAGCTGGCACGGCCTGGAGGCAGCTCTGGCTCCACAGGCACCTCAAGCTCCCATGGAGAAGAAACACCACCTGCCCTCAGCCCAGGAGGTGGGACACCCACCCCTTCATCCCCCCCCAAGGCAGGGTGGGGAAGAGGCAAACAGGGAATTGAACAAAGCTGCCTCAGGGGGCAGAGAAGAGACTCGTGGGGGAGCTGGAAATAGCCACGGATGCAGAAGGAAGACCCCTCAATATGGTGGCAGAAGAGCCAACTGGCTTCTGCTTCTAGTCTGCTCCTTCTAGGGCAAGGTGGCTGTTTCCTCTCTGCTTCTCTGGAAACTTTGGTTCAGAACACAGAGAAGGACCTGGGAGTCCTGGGAGCCAACGACTTCACCATGAGCCAGCAATGGGCCCTTGTAGCCAAGGGTCTCCTGGGGTGCATGAAGAAGAGTGTGGCCAGCAGGACAAGGGAAGTTCTCCTGTCCCTCTACTCTGCCTCAGTGAAGCCACCTCTGGGGTACTGGGTCCAGTTCTGAGCTCCCCAGTTCAAAAGAGACAAGGAGCTACTGGAGAGAGTCCAGCAGAGGCTGGGAAGCTGCTGGGGGGGTGGTG
>NW_008597180.1:0-8764 GCF_000691845.1 Merops nubicus | reverse complement strand
AACCCACCTGGCTGTGACCCTGGGCACCCTGCTGTGGGTGAGCTGCTGGAGCAGGGGGTGGATGAGATGATCTCCAGAGGTCCCAGCCACGGAAGTGGTTTGCCCACAGCCTGCCCAGCCCTCTCTGCTCCTTCAGCACGGGCTGGGGCCCAGGGAGGTGGAGAGGCAGTGCCAGGGCCATCCCTGCTCCCCAGGTCTCCCCTCAAACCTTCCCTCCTCGCTGCTGGGCCTCATCCAGGAGCGACACAGCCCTGAGAGCCAGTGGGCACCAAACTGTGGCAGTGTGCAGGCCAGGGCCCATGGGGACAGGGCAAGGGGGAGGGTTTGGAACTCCAGGAGGGAGATTGAGACTGGAGAGAAGGGAGAAATTTTGGATGCTGAGGGTGGTGAGCCCCTGTCCCAGGCTGCCCAGAGAGGTGGTCGCTGCCCCATCCCTGGCACCATCCCAGGTGAGGTTGGCCAGGGCTCTGAGCACCCTGCTCTAGCTGCAGATGTCCCTGTCCCTGCAGGGGGGTTGGAGTAGATGGCCTTGAAAGGTCCCTTCCCACCCAAACCAGTGTGGGATTCAGTCTGAACACATTCAGGGAGAGAAGCTCAGGGAGTAAGTCCTCAGCTAATCTGCATTTATCTGCATCCAAGACAAGAAGACACAACTCATACAAGTTGTGTGGTTAACCTTATCCCCATCTACACCACAACGCACACAGACCAATGTCCCAAGTGGAGTAAGCACTAGTGGAACTACAGGAGAAACCCCTCAACCCACACTTATCTTCCAAAATAGCTGCTCCACAGTGAGGAGCAGTAGAAGAGCAGCACACTACCAACCAACGAGCACAAACAACTCCACAACACTTGCCCAAACAGCTAAGAAGGCACCTGCAGGTGAACATCTAGCAGATAACCCAACATGGATGGGTCACCAACACGGTGGCCAGGTTGGTTCCCATAGGACATCGATGGCATTTAGGATAAGACACCATCAGATGCTTGGGCTGGGATACTGCCCATTGTGCAGCTTCATCTTCCAAGTGGAAGGTTTTTCTCCCTGGCCTGTTTCTGCTGTGCCCTCTGAGCTGCTGGGGTGACTCGGGGCCACCTCCTGCCTGCTTGGTGAATGCCATCTGCTCCAGCAGGTGCTTCCTGGCTGTCCACGTACTTCTGCTCTGTGGTTTGCTGGTAGCAGCCCTCAGCCTGCACCAGTCCCATGTAAACAAGTAGACTGCTGCTTCTCCAACAAGCTCTTCAGACCACGTGCCTTGGACCTTCTCCCGTGGTCACCCCAGTTCTATTTCTGACAGTTCCAGATGCTTTTGGCACATGACATCACATCTCAGCTGTTAACTGTGGATTACATCATCCTTGGTATCTCCTCATGGCTTTCATCACACTTGATCCTACAGCCTGCTTGATAACCAGGGACTCTTCTCTCTCCCCTAGCATGGTTACGGCACCAAGCTGTGCTCCCAAATCCATCTAGGACACCCTTAACAGAGCCACGGGGTCTGCTGTGAGACCCCAGCCTACTCCAAGGGTCACCAGAGCAGCCACATGTCACCAGATTTCATGGGAGTCACCACAAGTGACCAGCAAACAGGTAGAAAGGGGAAGTCTCTCCCTCCAACAGCCTACGAGCCCTGGGCAGGAGATCCACCACTCCAGGACTGAGCTCCCAGAGGCCTCTCTGTAACTGAAGGCTTCACAAGGTGACAGAAGGACACAGTTGTGAACGTCATTTAAAAAGATTAAAGGCAAATTTACAAGCCCAGGCGCCATCCTGGTGGCTTCAGGAGGAGGAACAGTGAAGGCTGAACAGCAGAACAGAAGTGTGCATCGGGGAGGGTACCCCCAGGACAGGAGCGTCCCACCACGTGCTATTTTCATTGAGAAGAGGTGAAGATGAGGCTCTTAACTCTTGTCTTGTGGCAAGCAGGAGCACAGTCCAAACTGCTTTGGAATCCAGAGGCAGTTTTATTCTCTCCTAGGTGCACAAATGCTTCTTCAAGACACTTGGGTTTGTCTTTGGGGGTTCTTTTGGTCTCAAAGGCCAGCACAGTCCATGCAAAGCCTCGTGAGGCTGCTGTCACCAGACTGCCCAGAGTTGTGTCCTCCTGCACACTTGGGGATCCCTGAGCAGAAATCCTTCTCCTTTGGCTTCTATTCCACTTGATTTGTGGAGCAAAGCTTAAGAGAAGCCAGCCCTCCATGGCCACAATGTCCTTTTTTGCTGGGGAAGGCAGGGCCTTGGCTTGGCTCAAGGTAATGGCCAAGTCTTGCAGGAGCCCACGGTTCACGCTCAACTCCACAGCTAGGGTGAGGAGCCAAGGTTTCCACACTCATCCTACCAGCTCCCCCTGAAGTTACTGCTGGAGCAGATAAAGGTTGCATGAATTTCCATTTCAGATACTATCTGGAATGGGACTAGGCCAAAAAAACATTTGAATGAACAACCTCCTTAACACCTTGGGCTACCAAAGCTGCTCTGAATGCTCCAACACATGATGCAACTTCTGCTCTAAGATGATCAGTAAAATGTAACCAAGCTGAACAGCTCTTTTTTCAAAAGAAATAAAGATAGCCCCACTTCCATTCAAGACACGTTAGGACCTCCACTGAGCAGAGCCAGGAAGTTCATCTCCTGGTGGAAAACAGTGAGGAGAAGTGTGGACCAACCTCCAGCCCATGTGAGAGCAGCTGCTGGGCTGCTGTAGGTCTCCAGACCCTCCTCAAGAAGAGTAGAGCTGACAGCCTCTTCCTCCCCCAAGACACACCAGTCAAAAAGCATCATTTTGGTTGGAAGAGAACTTTAAGGTCATCCAGTCCAACCCTCCCCCAGCACTGCCAGGTCCCCACTGCCCCGTGTCCCTCACACCACATCTCCACAGCTTGGAAACCCCTCCAGGGGTGGGGACTCCACCACTGCCCTGGGCAGCCTGGCACAGCCCTGGGCAACCCTCCAGGGGAACAAATTGTTCCTCAGGGCCAACCTCAACCTCCCCTGGGGCAACTTGAGGCTGGTTCCTCTTGTCCTGTCGCTTGTTCTGTGGAAGATCAACCCCCACCTGGCTCCAGCCTCTTGCCAGGGAGTTGCAGAATTCTGATACATCTCTTTGAGGCTGAAGTATCTGTGATGAGATTCAGTTTTAACTCACTTGCAGCACACATCTTAAACTTGTTACACAGCAATGATTCACCTCACCGAGGCTCTGGTCACTGCTGTATGGGGCCAAACATCTACAAATCCCAGGACAGGGAGAAATGTCCCCCTGAGCCTCAGTATGGCTCCACACCCATCAAGTCTGTTGGGACTCCTAAGGAATTCAGGCTCAAGTTTTTACAGGATTTCCCCAGGCACATTCCCCACCTGGCTCAGCCTGGTTCACTTCCACCTGCTCTGCTTACTTTACACCCACCAAACCAAGCTGGAACTCCAAACTCTTGCAACAAGGTCATGTGAAACCACTCCTGGCTCTCAAAGTTCATCTAGGATTTCTCTGAATGATGCAATCCCACCTAACTTTCAGATTTGAAGTCCTCTTCCTCAGAAACCCCCACTGCTGCTGTTCCACACTTCAGCAAAGGGTTTTCAAAGCCCAAACTGGGACTTCCAGCATTGTGCTGATACAGTTTTAGTGCCTCTCACACCTTTCACTACAAGCACCAACACCCACGGAGCCCAACTCTGCTCTCTTTGACCCATAACACCCCAGTTCTCCTACAGGTTTACTCCGTGTTTGTAACCTACACCCCAGGAAGTGTTTTGTATTTCACGTAGTTGATCCAACAGTCCCATGAGGAAGAAACTCCACAGCAGGGTGGAGCCAAGGAACTGCATGGAAACATTTACTTGGGGACCATGAATGACCAATCCAGTGACAAGGGCACCTCTGTGGGCATCTGTCACAGTGGGAACTCAAGCAGCTCGTTGAATCACTGTCCCCAGGGTCTGAGTGATGCAGCAAACAGCAGTTTAGAGCCACCTTTACACCCCCCTCAAGCTGAGCTCATTTCTCTCAGCTCCCCCGAGGATGAGCACAGTGAAATGTCCTCTAGTTCCTGGTCACTCTGCAGGGATGGGGGGACCCTGTGCCACCCCTACCCCAGCAAAAGGGAAAGATCAGGGCAGGGGAGACAGGAGATTTCTGTTGTTTTGCCCGTTTGGCTGTTGTTCTGTGTTGTTTGTTTTTTAAATCAAAGCTGCTCTGTGTTCAGGCTGCAGAAAAAAAAATCTGGCTCGGTATCAATACTTTTAATTTTGCACCCTTGAATATTTTAACATAGCCCAGCTCTAAGCCCTGGGAGCAACAGATACAGCTCTGATTTTCCATCCCTGGGCTCTGTCCTGTTAGAAACTAAAGGTCCAAGTCAAATTCTTCAGTGGCAACTCTGACTAAAACTTTGATCTAATTACGAGACATCTCCAGCATGAAAAAAACCTTCCAGAAATAATAATCTGACCACAGTCTTCCCCCAAAATCACCCCCCTCCACAACCAGGAGGGTAGTTCCACACGTTTCCAGGGGTCACCAGGGCCGTTCATCAATCACTCTAACCAATCACCTCAGCAACACAAGAAGCTGCTCTGCTCAAAAGCACCCGGCCAGGTTCTGTTTCTACCACCAGCAACACAACTTGGTAAGAACTCCAAGTAGATCTTTGGACAGCCTGCTTCCCAGAGGCAATTAAATTGCTCCATCTTTACATTTAATGCTTTTTAATGTCCACAGCAGTGTCAATTGCTTCCCTCTCTCCTGTCGATGGCAGCAAGGAGGGGCAGAGCCCTTTGCTCTGCTCCTGGCCAGAGTTAGGGACCTCCACGGGTCACTCCTGCTCCACAGCTCAGTCTCTAGTTGAGAAACTGAGTGCCTCAACACCACATCCAAAGAGCTTCTCGTTTGCTCAGCAGAGCAGAAGCAAAGCAGAGGATTGCATTGCACCTTTGGTTTCAAAACCCTTCCGTCAGGAAGAGAAAGCTTGCAGCCAAACTGCTTGGTTTCATAGAATCATTAAGGTTGGCAAAGATCTCCGAGATCATCAAGCCCAACCATCAACCCAACACTCCCATCACCACTAAACCATATCCCTAAAGGCCACGTCCACATGTTTTTTGAACCCCTCCAGGGATGGGCACTCCACCACCTTCCTGGGCAGTCTAGGCCAATGTCTCACCACTCTGCCAGGAGAGAAATTCTTCCTAATATCCAGCTGAAACCTCCCCTGGGGCAACTTCAGCTCATTGCCTCTCATCCTGTCACTGGTTACTTGAGAGAAGAGACCAACCCCCACCTCACTCCAGCCTCCTGTCAGGGAGTTGTAGAGCCCCAGAGGGTCTCCCCTGAGCCTCCTTTGCTGCAGGCTCAGCTCCCTCAGCTGCTCCTCACAAGCCATGTTCCCCAGACCTCTCACCAGCTTCTTTGCCCTTCTCTGGATCTGCTCCAGCCCCTCAAGGTCTTTCTTATCCTGTGGTGCCCAAACTGACCCCAATATTCAAGCTGTGGCCTCCTCAGTGCCGAGTCCAGGGGCACAATCACTTCCCTACCCCTTCTGGACCCACTGGTTTTGATGCAGGCCAGGAGGCTGGTGGCCTTCTTGGCTTCCTGGGCCCACACTGGCTCCTCTCCAGCCGGGTGTCCACCAGCACCCCCAGGTCCTTTTCTGCTGGGCACTTTCCAGCCCCTCTGCCCCCAGCCCGGGGCGGTTGTGACCCAAGTGCAGAGCCCAGCCCTTGGCCTCAGTGAACCTCACACAGTTGACCTCATCCCATCGATCCAACCTTTGCTCAGTTGCACGTACTCCCAAGTGCCCCCAGCGACAAAGAGTAGAAACATCCATAAAAAAAAAAAAAAGAAACTGCCTTTAAACCCAGACTCATTTCAAGAGCTGGGGATCTGAGCTGGAAAGCAGCCTCTGAAGGTGTCAGCTGACAGGGAACATGCTGGCAAATCCCACCTGCAAAAGATAAGCTCTTCCTCACCTTTTTTTTTTTCCCCAGATATGGTGCTGGGATCCCAGACCCTGGTGTGCACCCAGAACAACTCCTGTAACCTTCCTTTACTTTTAATTCATGCAGAAACCACTCAAGCCACAGCACCCATGCATGTTTTGTAGGTCCAGGTCTTCATTTTCAGGTTTCTCCAGCTTCCCAACCCAGCAGGAGGGTGGGGGAGTGAGGTACAGAATGAATGAAATGGGAAAAATCATTCAATATGGAGGTAAATATTTAAGGAAACAGCCACTGATACTTGTGCCACTGATATACCTTTATAGAGGCATCACTGATGTAGGTAATATGGCCCTTTAAAGGCAGGAAAAGACAAAATATCTTTAGTCCCAAGTCCCTGTATGGGATGAGTGGTACTTTGAAACATTCAGTAGTCTTCTGTGTACATTCAGAGCAGAATTCTTTTATTTATTGATATATAACACATAGGTCTGCTGCCAGGATGGATTCTAACAGCTTGGCTTAACCCAGGAAGGTTTGTACCAAGGAACTTTCTTTTTTTAACCTTGTTTCAAGAACTTGTTTCATCCCATGGGCTGGACAAGAACCTTTCCTTCTTCAGGAGATGCACTTATTTTTGGACTACAACATAATGACATCAACTAACCCCCAGCTACTTCTCTTCATTTATTTTTATCAAGCCAGGAGTTGGACAAAAACCTGAATCATACAGAAATTTTTTAACTGGGACCACGTTTTACATAGAGCTGCTGGTCAAAAGGGAATTCTCAGGAGCTGAGGGTTAAAAAGAAACTAAATATCTACCATTGCTACTTTCTAGCAGCATCAGAGAGAAACAGGAAAACTTGGTTTAGACTCAAATCCTGGTGTTTTTTAATTCTATGCTCATCATTCCTTTCACACACTTAAAACTTGGTGCAGGTGAAGGGAACAGAAGAGAATTTGCCAAATATTTCCCCTGTTAAACCAGCACTGTGAAACTTGTCTGAATTTCCATGAGGAGAGCTCACACATTATACCCATCCTCTGACCTGACTCGTTAAACTCCTCTTGCAAGCATCACAACAAGGAAATAGTTTGGGGGAAAAAAAGGCCTTTTTTATGATATTCTTCACCTGAAAGAACACTTTGTACAGATGCTTGCACCATATTTCCCTTCCCTGTTAACATCTAGAGAAGACCAGGGAGAAATCAGACTGTCAAATAAGCTTTAAAGTGCCACAGTGAGTCAGAATGGTAAGAAACACTCCAGGTTACAGTCAGTATTTTATCACCATCACAACTTTGAGCTGATCAAGCACTAAATCCTCAGACTAAACGAACCGGTGTGGTGGCTGTAAACCAGAGAAGAGGAGTTTGGAGCCTAATTTCCCAAACCTTCCTCTGTGTCACAGGGCCAAGAGTCTTTGCATTTTACTCAAGAGTTTACAACAGGAACAAAGAGGAATGCCCACAAACGTGCACCACCTCTGCGAGGTCAGCAGTTACACCACTGCCAGCTGAGGGTAACTCCTGTAAAATAATTGTACCAACTCTAGCAGGGGGTTAATTAGGCTAGAAAACCACATTGATAAGATAAGCAAAGTGACAAAGGCTACAGCAAGAGATCACTAAATATAAGGGGATAAAAAGTTGAAGTATCTTGGCAGAAAGCAGCTGCACAACTCTGTACAACACACAGAAAAACCCAAATTTCAACCACCAAAACTCCAGATCTCTCACCAACACTGAATTCATACAAAAAAAAGGAGGAAAGATTTAAAAAAAAACTCCCAAACCCACACCCAAGGAACAAAAAAAGAGGCTGAGGCAGAAAAGAACCACCAGCTCCTATACAATCCACTTCAAGGCGTTTATATTATGTTTTATTAGTCAACACGTAGCTGCACAGGGTCGTGGAACAGTTTCCAATAGCCAGCTCAGAAAATATTCTACATAAAAAAAACAGTAATAGCCAGCTCAAACTTTAAAATATTAATATTGGCTGAGAAAGAACCACACCTTATCAACATCCTCTTATCTAACTTTGGTTCACAAAGAGTTTTGATCCCGTATGCTGGTGACAACAGGATATATTAAATAGAAGATGAACCACAAGACTTTCAGTGTGTATTGGGCAGAAGCTCCAAAACAAGGATATTTAGTTATTTTCAAAAAGATTTATTTAAGCTACACTTAAAAGCTTGAAAATAATGATCCTCCACAGAAGAAACACCATCTATCAAAGCAGAGACAAACGAAAACAACTCACAGAACCCTCCTGTTCATGCCCAAAGACTTACTAAAATCCCTCAGTAAATGACATCGGCACTAGAAACGCTTCTAAACCCCCCTTCCAAGTATTTTAGCTAAAGCACTAGCTGGCTTCAGCTGAATTTTATTTCAATAGGTATTTCAGAGACTTCAAACCATACCCTTAATTCTCCACGACACAGAGCACGTGGGCAAATGTTATCAATGACTTTACAAAGTGGACTTTAAACTGAGCAGTCCCCAAATGGCATTTCTCTGTCCCTTTGGTATGAAACCAGGAAGATTTGGCTCTGTAACATAGGAGGTGATCACCGTCGCTACCTTGAGAGGGGGCTGATACACAGAGCTCACAGAGTTAAAAGCCAGCAGAGAGAAAGAACAAGTGACAAGTTAAATAAGCCTCATTTTATAACCAGACGCTGTAGATTTCTGAGTTACAGAAGAACACTGAACCCCCGACCACCCAAGATCAGTGCATGCTCAACGTTCTCTGGTGCAAGCCAGAGCACAGCAAAAAATGAACAAAAATCAAGTGTGGACAAAGAAGAA
>NW_008597179.1:0-2468 GCF_000691845.1 Merops nubicus | reverse complement strand
GAGCCATTGACAGACACTCTCTGGGTGTGGCCACCAAGCAAGTTCTTTATCCATCTGGTGGTCCACCCATCAAACCCATGCTTCACTAGTCTGGAGACCAGGATGTCGTGGGGCACGGTGTCAAAGGCTTTGCTCAGGTCCAGGTAAATGACATCAGTTGCTCACCCCTCATCTATTAATGTTGTGACCTTCTCATAGAAGGCCACCAGGTTTGTCAGGCATGATTTGCCCTTGGTGAAGCCATGCTGACTGTACCAAATCACCTCTTCACTAGTCTTCTGTCTCAGCAGTGCCTCCAGGAGGATCTGCTCCATGACCTTACCGGGCACAGAGGAGAGACTGACTTCGAAGTTTATAGTTTGAGGCTTGAAAGTTTTAAGCACAAAATACAGAATTTAGTAAATGGGAAACTCAATGCCACACAAGCCAACAAAAAAAAAAAAGTGGCAAAACAAGTTTGCTTTCTACATCAACAGGGAGCATACACTGAAAGACTTACTCCCCCATCAACGAAATAAGTCACAAGTAGGAAAAAAACTAAACAAGGCCACACTGCAACTTGGGCCGAGTCTCAGTCCCACTGCTGTCCCTTGTCTACACGCAACACCTGCCAGCTGAGTCCAGAAGGGCCAGTTACTCTAAGACTAAGCTGCATCCTTTACTTTAGCAGAATGAGACTGTGAGCATGGCCTGCTACACTGCTCCAGGGACACAGAGAGCAATTTGAAGACTAAAAGAGGTTCTTTAGTGCTTTCCTACAATGTTTACCTACTGAAATCTTGCAGTACCTTGTAGCAAATGTAGCGGAGGCTTCCCTCACATACACATCAGCTTCTTTGATTTGTAATGTTAAGTTATTAACACAAACATCTCCACCAATCAAAACATCACCTACTTATTTTAAAGGTCAATTTTGATCACTTTGTGCAACTGATGCACTTTGACACAAAAGTGCTGTGAAAGGTTCTTACTGCAGTAACTGAGATGTCACGACAGGGTTCCATTGCCTATGAGTGATTGTGTGGCTTTGTGGGCTGTACTAACTGTAGTTACACATACTCTTTGAATTGCATAAAAGCAATTATTTGGGTAGTCTGGGGGGGAAAAAAAAAACAAAAAACAAAAAAAAAAAACCAATCACGTTTAGAAGTTTCAACATACACAAGTTTCCAATCAAAAAACTTAACAGTATCTTGTGCTTTACGGGAGGGAGGGTGTCTGTGCATTTTTGTATTCAGAAAATTAACACATGATGAAAGCATATAGTAACATTACTTCAGTAAAGCTGGTAAGTTATTCAAAAAATGTACATTGTCTCAGAGATTAACATTAACAGTTTAAACTTGTGACTAAAGTCCAGTAAGTTTTATGCTTGTATTCTCCACATTGTAAATTAATTTCATGAGATACTTTGATTCATGCTTTTGAGTTCTTTGCTGTTAAATGGAAAATGTAGCAGCTGTATTCAACAGGACATAAAGATTCTGAATCCAGAGTGAAACAAAGTTTCACACAGAGAGTTTTAACTATCTGCGGGGCAGTTACATACTAGTGTATCTAATGTTGAACACCAGTTGTGCAAGGAAAATCAGACCTCCCATCACTGAGAAAAGTTAGATTGAAATTTAACATGGTACCTTAAAGCTCGTGGTTACAAATATAGTTTTACTGAGCTTGAGCTTAAAAAAAAAAAAAAGTAAAAGATGGAAATCTTTGATGGTTTAAAGGGTTTTTGTATTAATACTTGGACTTGTAACTTAGCCATATAAAGTTCTTGCGCATGCTACAACACAAAAAGCAGGAGACTGTCCTGTTATTAGGATGACTACTACAGTCTCCTAAAAATGAGATTTTAGGATTTCACAGAGTCTAAAACAAACAAATAAAAAAAAAAAAAACCTTTAAAAATCTAGTAGTTTTCAGTCTTAAAGTATGGAATTTTACTCAGCAAATACCCAAGTACTTCCACACGGTTAGACAAGCAAATAGGAAATGGACATCTATTACACAGCATTCTTTTCTTCTGCGGAAGGACAGCAGAGGTGACAAAAGAATACAGGTAATATTTGCCATGAAACTGCCAGGAATAACTTGCATGGAAGTACCTTAAGCTATGGAAAAACCTGCTGTTAAAAGGCATCGTTTTTTTCATTTATTAATTTATTTAAAAAGTTTACAACAGGAGGATATTACCAGTGCTAAGACACACCATCACTTACTGACACCAAGAGATTAAAAAGTGCACCTTGAAAACAAAGCTTTGTTTTCTTTCAACTGCCGTGAAAAGGAAGAAAAAAGAGCAGCTGCAGCCGACTGGTGCGTTCGGCCGGGGTCTCGCAGAGAGCCGCTGCCAAACGCCGCGTCCTTTCGGGGGCTGCCCTTGATCCCTTGGAGGAATCCGGGGAGGAACACAACGAGGGACGCGGTGTGAAAGTGCGAACAAAGGAGGAAAGTCCCCGCACAGTACC
>NW_008597178.1:35446-46962 GCF_000691845.1 Merops nubicus | reverse complement strand
ATCTTTTCCAGCTTTAATGATTCTATGGCCCGTCTATATCATGGGTGCACACACAGCTCCTCCAAGCTATTTTCTTTCTCATGATTTTCCCAAAATAAGGGGAAAAGGGTTTCCATAACCCTTGGCCTCTAAGCAGTTGGATTAATTGCATTTGTTTGTGAAACAGCGTTTTGTTTCTAAAGCTTTTGACAATCCTGCAAGGACACAGAGATTGTCTTTGCATCTTGCCTCAATTTCAACCAAATAACCCCAAATGTAGCTCTTTTATGTCAATATTTGAGGTCTCCCTAGGTTTTGTAGTCAACTCCTGCACAGAGTTACTGCGTGTTATTGATAACATGCAACTGGACTTGGTGGATTTTCATGTCTTTTTTTTTCCATGTTTATATGGAACATTTTGAAGCAGCAATTAAAATAATTAAGGAGGGTGAAGAAATCTTTAGCATGCAACAAAGATTTCTGCAAAATGTTAATTTCTGTCAAATAAGTGAATATATGCACAGATGCCTCCTGACAGAGGCTGTGATTTCTGAGTGCTTTGCATGCCAAATAACTTGTTTACCCCCTCAATGTTTGCCAAGTTTACTGTCAATTTACAAATAATTTCCATTTTGCTGTTTATTCTGCTGCCTTTTGATGGATATGTCTTCCAGACTTTTATCTTGCATGTAGACAAACTAATTAATATTTTCCCTTCAGGCAAATATTTTTTTCTTAGATCTAAATGTGGGTTAGATTCTTCTTCGTTTCCATATGCTTTGTTCTGTCAATCATTTCTCTTCCACGTTGCTAAAAATGTACCTTTGTGGATGTCATTTCTCATGTTTTACAGATTTATTTCACCTACATCTATATGGGAATGTGTGTATGTGGAGAGACATATTTGTTATCTCTGTGTTCATGTATGTTTAAGCAGAGGGAGGGAAAATACCAACTTTGTGTTAAGGTTTGGCTTCTGAGACTGAAGGAAAAGCCATTTTTGCCTTGCCTGTTGCTGCCATTTCCCAGGCTTGACCTCACAGTTTGTGGTTGCTGCTGCCCATACGGCACAGGCAACACTGAGCACCTCTCTTCTGCAGTGTCAGCCCTCACTCCTGCATGTCTTTTTGACCTAGTCCAGCCCTACTAGCCACACAGAAGATATTTGGTGTATCCCATTTCCATCCTCCTATTGGCATCCCAGCACGGACCACACCAGGATGACCCTTCTGAGGTGGGCAGGCTGGTGGAGAAGTGGTCCTGAGCTCTTGTGACCCTGTGGGACTGGCTGGTCTGGCCAAGCTCTGCCAAGCTTGGTGCTAAAAATTCCTCCTAATGCACCAGCACAGCCCCAGCCCCAGGGACATGAGGCTAAGACAGAAGGAAATGGCCTTGAGTTGTGCCAGGGAAGTTTAGACTGGACATTAGGATGAAATTCTCCATCCAAAGGGTTGCCAAAGACTGGACCAAGCTGTCCAGGGTGGGGTCTCCATCCCTGGAGGGGTTTCCAAGCTGTGGAGATGTGTTGCTGAGGGACATGGGGCAGTGGGGACCTGGCAGTGCTGGGTCAACAGCTGGACTTGATCTTAAAGGTCTTTTCCAACCAAAAAAAAAGCCCTCTGTGATTCTCTGCCCCTCCTCCTGCAGCACCTTCCATCGACATCTAAGTACATTTAAAGATCTCCAACAGCTAAATATTGTCGTCTTCAAGCAACAAGATTTCCACATAGTCTCTACAGCTTCCACAAAGCTTTTAGGAGGTTTTGGAAGACACATTGTGGGCTTAAAAAAAAGAAACCACAACAAGCCAGTATGGGAAGCCTGCATGTTAACCACGTTCTGCTGTGAAAATCCCAGGTGGTACCCAAGAGCCCAGATCCTGCGAACAGATTCTTGCAACTTCCCAGTCGTAAAAATATCTCTGTAAAAAAAAAAACAACTCCTCCTCCTCCCAAGGACTCTGTTTACAGAATGCTTGGTATTTCCTATCCCTGGAAATCTTCTCCTCGGAGCTCCATATGTCGCAGCTAGTCTGACAAGCTTTCTTTTGAACTGTTTTGCAGGTTGCAGTCTGTCTGGAGGGCTGGGTGCTGATGCCTTCAGGTTTTTTAGGCCCTGGGTTATGGGCACGATTCTCTTGTTCACTTTGCAGGCGTTGCAAGATGGAGCTGGTGTTGAGCAGGATGGGAAGAAACTTCCTCGTTACGCCAAGCAGAGAAGCTGCCGGAGTTAAAATCTCAGCCAGAAGTCCAGGTTGGTTATTACTGGCTTCTGTTTTAAGTGCATCTCTGTGATTTTTCTGTGCTTCTGCTTTTGTTTATCTCGGTGTAGTCAGCGGGACCGGGAGATTAAAACCCGAAATATATTCTCTTCACACATCCTCAAAACCTGTGGAGAAAGGAGGAGGAATTAAACAAGGACAAAAACTCGCAGCCAAGTGAAGCTGTTTCCTTTGAGCTGCCTTATTAACCAGTCAAGTGCTCGCCTGCCACTGTCAGCTAGATTTCTTTAGAGAAAGAGTGGCAGTTTGAAAAATATAAATTCATCGCCTGCACAAGTTAATGAGGCCCTTCAGCAATGTTCATTGATGGTGTAAATTCATCATCATACAGGGCTACAAACCATAAATGGGCCACGCACGCAGGAAATCAGCCACTATTAGAAATTTGCCAGACAGGAAAAGAAAAAGAAGCCATTGATAAGCAGAAAACTCATCTCAACTGCTCCCTGCTGGTGGGGGTGCAGCACGTGATGCCAGATAGGGCTGAGATGAGAACTTAAGGTGAATTGAGGTAGCTCATCAAGTGCATTCTGCTCCCCTTTGTTCGTGTTTTAGGGACTCTCTCAGCTCTCTGCAACACGTTCACCAGTTTGGGGTTAGGGAAAGTTTGCTGTGTTAGGAGTATCATTAACATAAAGGGATAAATGTCTCCAAAGATGCCCCTTTTTCTCCAAATCTGTGCTCATGCACAAACGTGCTTAGGCCTTTCATTGATTTTCAGTTGTATTTTTGAGCTGTAGCTTTGCAGACACCAAATTACCCCAAGGGCTGTATAATACAACAGGAGTGGATAGTGATTAAAAAATGCCCAAACCCCCAAAATATAGATCAAGGTGACTTCCTGATCTTTTCAATAATTATCGAGCGGTGCTCTTTTGCTATTCACATCAATCAATAAATCTCTCTACAGCACAATACGTTTGGGACTCCTACCCTGGTTAAATGGCATCATCTTAAGAGTCTCTGGAACCATTAGGCCAACCATGGAATCATTATGTTTGGAAAGGACCTCTAGGATCATCAAGTCCAACCTTCATCCCAACGTTTCCCTAGCCCCTAGAGCATAACCTCAAGTGCTGCTCATTTTTGAACCCCTCCAGGGATGATGACTCCACCACCTCCCTGTCTGTTGGCCAGTTGCCATCATCCTGCTCCAGGGAAAGAATAGAAAATGAATACCTTGCACCATGGTCATAAAATGGTCAGCTTCTTGAAGAGAAGAGATGTACAAACTTGTTAAGTCTTGAAGACCATGGTCCCTGAGGGTGCAGAGCACCACCAGATGATGTGAAGGAGCTCTGTGAAATAAAGGAGACTGGTATGAAAAGGCTTTGAAATATCTGCATTCATCTCCCATGGCCTTGATTCCAAATATATGGAGATGGGAGAAAAGACAACATTGGGTTAGTCTCTGAAAAGTGCTTGGGAAAAAAAGAATCACCACCTCAAGTCCCTGCTGCCCTGACTCCCCACTGCGGAGTGAATCTGCTTGTTGAAAAGCCACAAATGACTGGGGACCAACAGAGGAACTGGAGAGGATGCAAATTCCAGTATTCCATTTCCTGCAGTGTCTTTGGTTCCAGACATGCAGACAAGGTCAAGGGCATGAACTCTGGTCTTCTTCCCAGAGGATCTGCTTTCAGGCAGCACCTGTAGCCTTCCCATTGGGGTTAGTCAGGAGCTCATTCCATCCATGGAAGCTCTGAAGCCCAAGTTTCCTTCTCCCAGTCTTACCTGCTTCCCTTGGCTGAAATGTTTGTGCCATCAGCAGCACGAGGTGTTGGGCAGGGTAGCAGAAGCTTGAGCAAACATGTCTTAACATTGGTAAACAGCAATAATGATGTTGACTGGAAAATAAGGAGGAACAACAGAGCAGAATCTGCAGATGCTGATGCTTTCTCTTCCCTCTACCTTTCAGATTGCTTTGGTAGCTCATTTTCTGTCCTTTCTCCTGGAGGCAAAGTCCTTGTGGGAAGTTTTGTGAAGCCACTCCAAGGTCTTTTTTTTCCCCTCCTATCTTCCTAATGTGGCAAACTATTTCATAGCCAAGCAGCCAGGGGATGCTCTGGATGACCCTGGATGCCCCTTGGTCCTCTCTGACCTCCTGGGTTCCTCCTCCCCACTCCTCCACTCCAACGACCCCTCTTTTCTCCCCCCAGACTCTCCCCTAGCCCTGGTCGCCCCACTCTCCTCAACCAGCTTTTCTCTCAACTCCTGCCAAAGTCCATAGGACCACCTCCAAAGGGATCTCAGAGCTTGGCTTCTGAAAAGGTGGTTTTCAGATAAATCTGGAGCTCACGTTGCTTCATGCAACGACTGGGAGAGATGAAACAGAGTCAGATGCTTTTGTTCCTTTTGCCCGCTACTCAAATCCCCAGCTGATAATTAGGAACAATAGATGAAAATGTGTTTGGTGTATATCATGAGAAGAAATCTTATGGAAACATTAGGCAGCCTATTATTGTAAGGCCCTTGTAAATACTGTTTTGTAAGACGAACCTATCTAAGATGATGTAAAACTTAATATTCCTATTAACAAGATGTACTCTACTACTTCCAATTCATATCAGGGAAAATGCATTTTAAATTACAAAGCGCTCGTATTTTATCTGAGCCAACGTTCTGATTCATGTGCCTCCCCTTTAATCCTATTTTCATTCAAACTTTCCCAACTCACAGCTTCTTTTCCCCTCTTTTACGTCACGTTTTCTGTGTTTTCAAAACGCAATCAAAGCTTGTTAGCTTCTACCCGACCATGTTTGGTTGAATGGGAATATTAATAATACTAGCTATTGATGTCTTTATGTTAAAAAATTTGATTTATTGAGCAAGTGGCACGTAATCTGTGGGGAAAATACCTAGAGATAACACCTTGAGATGATTAATTGTGTTTACAGTGCATTCCTGTAATAATTGTTTACAAGGAAATTTATGCATGAGTTGCTGCCCCAGTTCAAAAGAATAACTCATCAGATTGTCAAGCTCTCTGCTCTTGAGTATTCCAGCTAATTGCTATCTTTGCTCGTGGAGCATCGTAAATCCTCCTTCCACAGAGCTGAGAGGAGGATTTTTGGATCATGTTTTTCCATGCAACGAAAACCTTTTCAGCCCTGGGAACATCAGTTGGGGGAAAAAACAACCCAACCCAACCCCACGGAAGGGGATGCTGTCTACAGAAGATTGTGACAAGTTGCCCAGTGGTGTTGGGTCCAGCTTCTGAAAGGAGCTCCTACAATCGTGGGCTTGAATCTGTGCTGGGTAAATTTGCCAGCAACCTTGTGGATCATGAATTAGCCCTCTCTAGTTCCAAACCATTAAAATCCCAGCTCTGCTGCTCTCTGCTTTTGCCTTGCTCCCTCCTTCACGAGTGCTGCGGGGTAGAGGTGGTAGGATGGGGTTGGAGGCTGGTTCCTTTGCAGCCATCTGTGCTTATTACTGATCTAATAACACTCATACCATTCTCCCTTTTTGGAATTAAATGTGCCCTTCTGAATTCAGGGAGATAAACACACTTTTCTTGTGCACCGCTTCATGTGTTTTGGGGGGAGGTTTTCTTTGTTCTAGTCCCAACTTTTGGGTTTAATTATTTCATAGCTCACTTTGCTGGAGTTAGAGGAGTGTTATCCCAGCAATACGTTGCCAGGAAATAGTTGATAATGTTTAATAACTCCTGATTACATTCCCGTTCCAGTCCATGATCATGATCATACAAATGTTTCCAGTGCTATTTTTCAGTCCAAATCCTTCTTTTCTGTTTTTTTTTTTTGCCTTCCTTGTTGACAGTGTATTGGTCAGAATACAAGAGAAAGCGACCTATTTGCTAGTTTAATTAAAGATGTCAGTAAAATCCTTAAGGTTTGCCTGGGAAGGAGCAGATTTACTTGCTGCTTTTATGCACACTGTGGGATTTAAACATTTTGAGAATTGCTTTGGTGATTTTTCCCAGGAGATAAAGGAATGGATTAAGTGAAGTACTTTCTGACTATAATTGGTCTGGTTTAAACACTTAAAAATAACTTTAAGAAATAAGAAAACACAAAACAGGTTTTCAAGTAGGGATTTAACTTTTTTTTTTACTTTTTTTTTTTTTCTATTTCTTTTTTTTTCCCCCTAGCTATGTGTTTATTTCAGCTTTGGTGTCTCTTTGTGAGCTATCAAAGCGTGCTGCATGTAAGGTGGTATATATGTACTTTAGCTGCTCTGAGCAGCAGTCCAGGCAGAGGACAGATGTCTGAAGGAGAAGAAACAAAAGGCCTAAATCTGAAGAAACAGCAGGGGAAGAGAAAAAGGAGATGAGAAGGGGGGGGGGAAAGGAGGATTTCAGCCTTTGGATAGGTTATTTGCTCTTTTCAAACAAAGTGGGCTGTGTGTGCTTTAAACTTTGCCTGTGTTTCCAGGCAGCCCAGCAGAGCTGGTTCCATCAAAGGATGGCTCCCACCACCTGTTGCTGAGGTGTTCCTGGCACAGGACCTGCTGCTGCTGCTCCTCTCGGGTGGGGAATTCAATCAGTTATCCACTGGGGGCATCAGGGAAAAGCTGTTCTGTCTCTTTTTGTAGTCGAACACATGGGTTCTTCTCTCTGCCTCCCTTTGTCTCAGGTAGGTGAGCGGCCAAGAACAAGGAATTGCTGCCAAATTATTCATGTCAGAGTCACTTAGAAAGACAGAGGTGGCTTGGGCAGAAATCAAAATCTTCAGATGACTGAAGCAAGCCTAGCACTGCAACCCCCTGATACCATCAGGTCTTTATCAGCCCAGCTGCCCTGGGGGAAGGCAATAAAATGCGCTGCTGAGCAATTTGGAAATATAAATTTAACAGCTAAACTCAGGCTTGTGGTCCAAATAGATGTGGATTGCTCTTGCACGTGTAGGAAATGCAGTTCATCAAAAGTTAGCTATAAAGGAATTTTTGAGAGAAGAGTGGGGGGGGGAAAAAGCCAACCAAGGCTTTACAAGCAGGTTTTGATCAAGAGTAGACACAATAACACAACACACGAAGCAGATTCTGTAGGAAATATTAGGCTCTAATCTTGCAAAATATTCCAACCATGCCTATCAAGCAACATTAATAACAGTGTTATTGACAGAGCGTTCATTTAAAGTCTTTCTGTTGGATACAATTAACATTTAGATGAGAGACAGTTATAGGTACTTGGATGATATATAGGAAAGAAACAATGACTCATCTCTCCTCCAGTAAAGGTACAAACCTTGCAGCAGGGAAACTGCATTTCTTCTGCCTTTATACATATCTGTTTATAGATATTTTTATATTTCCATGGACATGACAGAAGAAATCAGCTCGTTCCTCTCAGAAAGATCACTGTGTACTATTTCCTTATTCAAAGAGGAAATCTCTGTGTAGTTTCCCAAGTGGTGGGATGAATGTTTTTAGGGCAAGAGCAGGCAGCACAGCAGGAAAGGGGTGAGATGGAGAGCTCAGCTCTAGGTCAGGGGGAGGCTGCTTTGCTCTTCTACCAGGTTTTTCTTCTAGAGGATCTTCATGTAATTAGATTCATCTTCACATCACCCATAGGTCAGCAAATGATGAACCTGTGTGCATCAAGGGTGAGGGCAGTGATGATGTCCACATCTTCTATATCTCTGCTTTAAAGCTGAAACCAGAAGTCCTCTCTTGCTCACACTATGTCTCCCTGGAGATCAGACCATTTAATCCTGGATGGATGGTGAGTAGGATGCTGGAAGGACACCTTCAGACAACGATTTCCTGAGACTCACGATGTCTCCAACCAGATAACAGATGAACTTTGGGGCTTGGATTCCTCTCAGCTGCTTTTAGTTCTTTAAAAGTTAGTCTGGGCTTGCTCTGTGTTTGACAGAGAGAAGTGAGTTGGGTCTGGAAGCTGTTGCTCCCAGCTTTAGGTCCCTTGTTTTAGAAGGCTGAAGTGGTATCTGAATGCAATCTAACAAAAGCATCAGTGGCAGTTGCCAGTCTAAGTCTCTTTGAGTGTGACCGTGGTGAGCTGGCTCAGGAGCCTTTGTATTAGCAAGCCACTGCTTTCTTCTCTGCACCTCCACCTGCCTGGAGGTCTCTCCACCCAGCTGGGTTTTGTGCAGTTTTAGAAGATGCCTGATCAGACAGGAACTAGAAGAAAAAAGGGAAAAAAAAGAGCACAATCCACTGAGATTCAGCAAAGCTAGAACTCTAGCAAAACTTTCCACCTTAAACACTCTCTGTGCCAGCAGTTACTGCTTTGGTCACATCATGATTGAGTTTAGAGAAAGTGGTATGATAATAATGACTTGAAAAATGGTTTTATATGCCAAACCATAATTTTAGATGAAATGATGTCACAACAAGAAGACTTACAAGTCTTAAAATGGACTTATCTCCAACCACGTTGCTTTAAATCTCATCTCTAGTAGCCTGGCAGTAGTTTATTTATATTAATTCTGTACTGTATATTTTACATTTTGTAGAAATGCCTAGAGCATGCATGTTAAGCAGTTAAGAAAATTAATCTGCCTGAGCAGTGATAACATTTGTAGAACGAAATCCTCACAATTAGAAAGCCATTTGAAGAAACCGTGTTAAAAGGTGCTGAAATGTTCTTGAAGAAATGCCACATGTTGCTGCGGGCAGTAATGAAACATTTCCATATAAAGTGCTACATAAACACATTGAAAATGTAGACATATGTTAGCAGATTATGGCGTGTGAGAGTGATACTGTAGTGATGATTATTTGGAAGTGTTCATGTTACCGAAGCTTAAGGTTATCTCCTGGTCTTGGACCCTGTATGTAAATAATTCTACTTGAAAACAGGCATCTCCAAAGCTATCAACCATAATATACATTCAGCACTTCTGAAATACTGTAGAGTTTATTGATCTGCAGTGGATGATAGTAAATTCCAGTAGATTTATGCTCAAATATCAATGAACATATGGCTTAAGACATGCACGTTTGGAATGGAGTTATCCATATTACCCAGGCTTCCACATGGTCGAGTGTTTGCAACTCAGGGAGAGATCAACGTGCAAAAGGTGAAGTCAAATATAGCTCCACGGAGGTAATTTTCTATGCATAGTACCTAGCAGCTCTATCAGCAAACCAGAGAAATCTTATCTATCCACTGCTTCCTGTGAATGTGTCCATCTGCTATGGAAATAGAGCTGGTTTGCTAAATATCTGTTTGTCTAAGTGAGAATAACCTACATTTCTCAATAGCCTGCTGGACCCAAAATAGCATCTCCAAAAAATGAACATATAGCAATCTGAGAAACAGCAGTAATGACTTCAGCTTTGGGAATAGAGTCTTAGTGTTCCTTTGACTGGGGGTTTATTCCAAGCTCTTTAAAACCTCCTTTTTTTTCCCCTTGCTATATCCATTGATATTAAAAATGTTCTACATTGTTCCTCCTCCAGGATCTAAAAGCACAACTATGAAATCAAGTAAGTCGGTTGAATATTTCTACTGAGATCCTTAGTGTTGTTTTCCTAATGAATATTTTTTCACATCCTTTTTATTTTTTTCCCCCAAATGTTTGCTTGAATTAGAAAACAATCTCTGTGCTCAAAAGTAGCAAATCACTTGAGACTCGTTTCTGAACAGTGCTGAGAAACCCATCTTTGCATGTCTTTAAAGATGTTGCTCCAAGAAAAACAGGAATTTGTAACTCTAAAACCTTCATCAGCCCTGGAACTTTGAAATAAATAGTTCTTGAAAGAACTCAGTCCTTATCAGGCCAGGGCTTCTAGCTGGGGTGCACTGAAGCTATAGAAATTCAAGCAAAACAAACCTGATGATCTTAATCTGTTTAATAGAGAGTGTTTGTCTGCATCACAGAATTAAATCACCTTTCCCCATTCTAGAAAGACCAGAAATAGAAAAATCAGAGACTTCAACAGTATCATCATGTTGAGAGAAATCTTTATCTCCTTTCTGACTGCTTTTATCAATTTGGTTTTTTTTTTTTTACTAAAAACTACAGTTGCACAGCACATGCCTGAGAAAACTGCTCTGTGTTTTGTCAGTATTGGTCACAAAGAGCCCCAGTTGTTCCCTTTGGTTCTGGATCAGGCCTGTTCTTGCATAAATAGGGAGAATATGTAGGTCAATGAAGGATAGATTAATTATAAATGATAAAAGGCATGATAGTAATAATTTGCATTTTGTAGCTGGGTGTTTAAAAAAAAAAAGGAAACTTGTTTAGTTATCAATCCAGTGATTCTACGTTGATTTTTTGCTACTAACACACAATAATTATGGGTTGTGTTGGAGGCACATAGACCTTAAAAGCAAAGTGGTGTTTCCACCCCCATGCTATCTAAAACCACGTCTGCAGAGCCCAGCCTACAGCCAGAGCTTGGGAGAGAGGAATGGATGTTGACAGCATTGTTTGATCTCAATTTCAAAGGGAAAATCGAAACCATACTTGGGGTGCAAAGAGGTTCTGTAAACAGAATAATCCCCACTCTCTCATTCTCCTCCAAACCCCATTCCCACGTGAGATGAGCCCAGCTCGTGCATTGGATGGCTGGGTTGGGGAGTTCTCTGGTGTCAGCTCTGCAGGGATTGCTGGGGTGGCTCCTGCACCCCAAGCTCCATGCCAGCTCCCCACGTGGCAGAGGCAAAAGGAAGGGGTGTTTCATTTGATCCACAACTTGCCCATTAATGATGATGGCACAACAACAACATTAAGCATTAAGATTTTAATGAACATGGTGACTAGAAGCTCTTTTGCCAAGTGCTGCACACAGAGCATCAACATTGGAAGGAGTTTCATGAGGATTTGTGGACAAAGAACCAGACCAAGTGTGTTTTCCAGGTACTCCTGTTTTCAGAAACCCATCTGTCTCCTAACTTTCAGGATGAGTCTTTCCTTTTCTTCATTAGCTACTTAATAGAACTGGGTTAATCAGGTCAGGTAGAAGAAAAACCCATCAGAACCTTCAGCTAAAGACCAGAAGAAACCATTTTTTTCCTTTAGAAAATCACATTTCCTTTCTTTACTCTTTTTTTTTTTTTAATTTCTCTTCCTCTTGTCATCACACAGGAACAGATGTGAATGAATTCCCCAAAGAAAATTTGTTCTTCTGGCATTCTGGTTCAATTTCTTCATCCATACCGATCCCAAAAGAGAGTAAATAGATATTATTTGTAGGAAGATCTTATCTGCTTCTTTCAGATATTTTTTTGTATTTAAAAAAAATTGTGAAAAAAGCCAAGTGATAAGACTGCAGCTAGAGTGGTATTTTAATTCTGTGCCTTCAGTAAATGCTGCACTGCTTG
>NW_008597178.1:31154-35415 GCF_000691845.1 Merops nubicus | reverse complement strand
AGGGAAAAAAAATGAATATTAAAAAATATTAAATCCATTCTCATAGCAGCCTAATAGCATAGATAATAGTAGTAGTTATCATAAAAGCTGTCTTAATGAATGCTTCTGATAACAAATATAAACAATGTAATATCAGCAGGACTCTGTCACACCCACATAAGTGATCTGGATCCTGTCGTGGATGAAAACACAGATTTTGACTTTATGGATTTGGGTTCTTGTGGGTGAGTGGTGGCAGATGGGATCCCTGCTCTGGGATCATTTGAACTTCAATGTGATGCTTCAAGAATAAGTGTGGTATGTTTTTGGTAGGATACACATGCATTTAAAGGTTTTTCTCTGCTTTTGGTAGGAAATGACCTACTAGAGGTAAGGTTATGGGTGATCACTGAGTAAGAAGAGGTGCTGTGGGCAGAGACACAAGTGCTGAGGGGCTGCCCTGCACATCCTGTGTCACTGCTTGCAGATGGAACCTCCAAGGGAGTTTTCTGGAGACCCTTTCAGCTCAGGACTTGCACTTCCAGGCTGCATAAAACACAACAGTGCTGGGCAGAGCTGGTGGGACTGTCTATGAGATTTGCATCAGACCAGCAGCCAGAGCAGGCCTGTTTAGCCATAAAAAAAAACCCCAACACACAAACCCTTCAATATTAACTCATTAAAAAAAAAGTGTCATTACATTCAAAAATTAGATTGTTTTTATTTCCTCATTCTCACAGGACCTGCTGACACCTAAGGCTGCTCAAGTCAGACAATTTTAAAGAAGTTTTACTCACTGAATATTACAGAGTGTTCTGAGAGGGGCAACAAGTGCACTTCAACATCCTCTTACCTTCACCAGCTATTAGCTACTGCAAAACAAAATGTCCTGGCAGGACTTAAATCAACCTTCAGATGGGAGTCAGAGCCTCTAAGCTCTGATTTTAAAAGCCTCAGATATCGGCCTCATAGCATCCCTTAAACACTCAATTTTAAGAACTATCAATATCTGTGCAACAAAAGAATTTTTAAAAACCTGAATGAGGTTTTTGTTTTAGATTTTTCTTAGGAAAAAGTCTGTTTGGGAAGATTCAAAGAGGCTTTAACCCCTTACAGTCAGAGAAATCCTTTGCATCTTCTAAACTGAAAAGGATCTTTATCATTGTGGGGACTCACAGAATCTGAATATCCAAGTTCAAAAGGCCACACGTCCCAGCTCACATTTAGCCCTGAGTGAGGAATGGCTGGTGTGGTTCTCAAAAGAGCTTTGTCTGTCCTCAGAGGTCTTTCAGTGTCAAATCTTCTTATCAGATCCAAGCACCGAGAGGATCAAACTTAAAAGATCTCATCT
This sequence comes from Merops nubicus, assembly GCF_000691845.1. Classification (NCBI taxonomy): domain Eukaryota; kingdom Metazoa; phylum Chordata; class Aves; order Coraciiformes; family Meropidae; genus Merops; species Merops nubicus. Next base: position 34,085 of record NW_008597178.1, on the reverse strand, counting down.
GGTTGACTTAATAATGAGCTTGATTGGTTCTGGAGGGATTTTCCTGATTGAGGATGGAAGGATTGCTGGTTCATGGTCCTGTTTGTAGGATTCTGATACACATCCCATACTTGTCCCCAAAAAGATGTCCAGTTTAGGATTTTATGCTTTTCTACTTATAGAATTCCTCTGGTTTGTGAGGTTGCTTAAAGATCATATCATCTGTGAATGATTTATCTTTGTCTACAGCAAACATCCTTACACCAAAAAAAAAATCAAGAACTAAACCCAAACCAAAGTAGAAAACTACTTTAAATAAGAGAAGTGTCTCCTTTAAATGGTGGGATGCTAGGAGAGGGTTGGAAAAGCTGCACACTCACACTGAACTCAAAGGCTCCAGGGATACACCCAGAGCCTTGTTCTGTTTCTAGTGCTCCTCTCATCACTAAACCATCCAGTGATGTTGGTAATGATGGCAGAAATCACCCAAAACCCACAAATGCTCCATCCTGCAAACAACAAACTCTCTCCCAAGACACCTGGTGGTTTAAAAAAAATCCATTTAGCAGCAGAATTTCCAGGAAGCCCAAAGAAATTGCAGGCTTGATCTCAGCCACTCCAGAAACTGCTGAGCTCTTGGTAGAGGAGGACTGAGAGAAGGTCAGTATTGCAGTCTGAGAACATGACCAACAAGCAGGAGGTCTTCTGCTGTGTCAGAGCAGCTTTCAGACCTTACTCACCTTGTACAGCTTTGGTGAGTTGAAATTATAGCACATAAATGGAGCTTTTTTGGTTGTTATGGCATTTTTTTTCCATTTTAATCTAATAAATTTGGATCTAGCTCACCTTACTTAAAACATGTTGAGCCACCAGAGTGTGTGTGGTTGCCCACAGGCCAGAAAATACTACTGGAGTTGTCTCCAGCTTTGATGTTCATCTTTCAACACTCACAGAACGTTCTTTTCATGTTTCTCAAAGGACAGGTTGTATTTTTGGTCTCATAGCACTGACATGAATTCATGTTTCTTGATGTTTGAAGCATTTCTGCTCTTTTAGTAATGTTCTGTTGAAAACAAATTGAGAGATCTTACCCTCCCTTTGTTTTTATAGTTTGGTTTAGGGTTTTTTTTGGTCTGAGCAATATTACTGCATCTTAGGATGGGCTAAACACTGTCCCAAGCGATGCTTCTTTTGACCCATGGGGCAACACAGTGTAGAAATGTAAATCACCAGATAGTTCCATAAAAAACATCCCTCAGAGAAGAATATCTTTGGATTCCTCTTCCAACAGGCCTTGAACCAAAGCAGCAGCCCTGGTCTGGAGTTTTGGCTGGTGCAATTTCATCGACTTCAAGAGCGCTTCAGTCTCTGCTCCAGATTCTTCTCCAAGTCCTCAGCCTCCAAGACAAGCAATATGATTTTTAAACCCATTTACACCATTTTATAAACATTATTTATCTTTTTTTTTTTCTCCTCTTCCCACTATATTAATTATACAGTGTTAGATCTCTTGAAACATAAATACTCCAACAGCCAAAATTAGAGCACGGTAGCGAGAACGTTACAAGAGTGCTTTTTTGGGGAAAGAAATAATAGATTTCCACAAATGCTTATTGACCTTTTAGAAACTCTGTTCTGGGCCTTTTCTGCACGCTTTGATGTGCAGCAAACATTTTGCTATTTGACCACCTCCTGGTAGGGTTTCCATCCCCAGCACTCGGTGGAGCAGAACTGGTACCCAGAGTTGTGCATTCCAGCACATCACTTTTTAAACCAAGCCTTCACCATCTGTTTCAACCTCTAATTACAAATGCAAAATAACACAATTCACAATTGCATCATAAAAAAGTAAAATCTAAGTGATTTACATGCGTGTGTGTGTTCCTTATGCAAGGCAACATTCATCTGTTATGTTTTACCAGCTTGTAGAAACAAGTCTGGAGTGAAATCCCTCTTTGTGGAAGGAAGAAAAATGATTTCATGGTAAGAAGGCATTTTTTTAAGGTATATTTCCAGGTTATGATTGCACTTTATGTATTTCTCTCTATACAAATTCTCCTTCTTTTGCCACAATAATGGTATTTATGTCATGGGAGGATGGATGGTTTGTCTTCTGTCCTTGAACACACAGGCTGGGGACTCCTCCAGCTGACCATGCTCTCTCCTGGCTTCCCACAACACCAGCCTTGTGCTACTGTTGCTTTCCCCTCCTCTTATTCACCTGTATTTATTTCTATCGTTATGTTTAATAAGCTTTTTTTAACCTATTGATGGAAATATCTCTTTTTTTCCAGCTAGTTCATCTCCTTCCCAGAGCAGAGGCATTAATTATTTTAAAGCCAGCCTTTAACTTTCCCTCATCATGGAGCTCTTCTCAGATTGGCCATCCTGGGAGATGGGGCAGTGAAGCTGCAGTGATACATATCCATCTGAATCTCAGCTTTCTTAAAAATTCCATTAATTGTGAGGGTTTTTTATTTGTAAAATTCCACCATCACTGTGACACCCGTGCTCAGCTTTTGGTTTCCACCAGAATTCACCTTTTCTTGGTGTTGAATAAGCATCTTGTGCTTTCTCAAAACCTTCTTTGGGATGGAGATACTTCAGATCAAACTTAGACACTCTCTAGACCTCCCACTTTTCTCCAGCCACACCTCTGCCTTGAGATGACACCTTAATCTGGGAGAACAGCAGGCTACAAAAATTTAGTTTCCTGGAGAGCAACAAATTCTTCTCACTAAGCAGCTCTCAGAGAGCACCAGAGTGGCTTCCTGAGCTCAGCTCTGCTGTGGAGCAATGAGAATTTAAACACAACACGTTGTGAACTTCTGAACCCATCCACAGGAGACTTTTCAGTCCTTTTGAAAGGCTTTGGATCAGGATCTAAAAGAGCAAAAACTTACTCCTAACAAAGGGGCTTGAACAGGGATGGAAAGCTGCTCCTCAGGCCCC
>NW_008597178.1:27697-31123 GCF_000691845.1 Merops nubicus | reverse complement strand
CACACGAGCGGCTGAACCAAAATGATCAGCACATTGAGTGCCTCCACTAAATTCTGGAGCAGGTTAAAGGGTTCCAAATGCAACTTGGTTATCCAAGCTCATGGCAAACACCTGGCAGAGTCCTTGTTTCACCTGGGGGGACGGGGAGAGGGAAATGGTTGTTGCAGGGAAGCAAGAGGAGAGAGGTTCAGGGAGTTCTACTGGGCACAGTTGTGGTGAGTGTGGGGTTACTGGGCTGTACTGGTCCTCTCCTGGGGGCTAGGGAGGGTGGGGAGGCTATGGGTGATGGTGCTGTCTGACAAGGTGGTAGGTGGTGAAGATGCTCCCACCAGCCCTGGTCCTCATCTGGCAGTTTTGTTTGGTATAAATGGGGCTGAAAATATTTGCTGTGATGTTGGATTGCAACTGTGGCTTGAATTCTGCTGAGAGAGCAAGAAGGGGATAAAGAGTTACTTTTTGGGGAATGTTTTACAGATTTTCATGTTGCCTGCTCTAACTGTTGCCAGCATTTGGCAACCTGGCTATTCAGAAACATTTTGGAGTTGCCTCTTTCTCTTTTCTTTCCAGTCAGCTGCATTTCTATTTTCCTTAGCAAGCCATTCTGTACTGTTATAGTCCTATGGACTTTGTAAAAACCTTAGTAAATCAACCTTTTTTTTCCCTTTCTGTAGTTTGGTTTTGAAGTTTCAGGGGACTTTTTTGTTAGTAAAAACAACAAATCCACCCATATTGTGAATTAGTATTATTTGAAGAAAATCTAGTTCTCCATGCACCAAGTTATTTGGCAAGAAGAGGTTTTGGGTCTATTCCCTCTGGATTGACAGAGTCCTGATGAAACAATTGCTAAAAGGAATTGATTTTAAAATAACATGACCTGTGTTTAAAGAAATTTGCCTCAGTCCAGTAAGCTGCTTTTTCCCAGCCTTGCTCATTGTTTTATTTAAAACCTCATTCAGAACAGACCAAATAACTGGTGGTGTTCACTAATTGTGAGCTTGTCTTTTCTTTGGCTCAGAAAGATGTTGGATCGAGGTCAAAAAGGAAAAGGTTGAAGTAGCCAATTTTAAATTGCCATTTTCTTTTCATTTTCATATCAGTTTTGCTCAGTGTTAGTGATGTGCAGATGAAGCTGTGGTACCACAGCCCAAAAACCTTCAGGGTGTCCACGCACCACTTTGGACTGCTGATATCCCAATATCCAGCCCAGAATCTTCTCTCATGGGCTGAGGGCAAGACCTTGAAGTTTGTTCTTCATAGTTTCATCCTTTTTGTGTTCCTCTGGTTGGCCAGTGAGAGCAGAATCTCCTGTGTGTCAGTGATGCTGCTTTATATCATGCCACAGACAAATGTCATCAGCTTTTACACCACATTATTATAAATATTGTACCAGAACTGTTTTTAGTGAGTCCCTTTCCAGATGGATATTTTTACAAATCTTTTCTCCTTGGATCTAAATGGAACTTAAAAAAAAAGGAGTTATTTTTCTAAAGGAATGTGGTCGGAACCTGTGAGGAGCTTTTTTTGCTGTTGCTTTTTTTGGACTATAGATTTTCTTGTGAGGAGAAAAAAAAGCAATAAATTCAGTTACAAACATTAATCTTGAATCTCCAAAAGTGTTCTAAATGAAGCTGTAATTTGAGGTCTCCTTGGGTGTGTTTATCTCCACATCTACAGTAGCCTAGTTGAGCATTACAGTACACAACAAAGATTAAAGAGTGGTAGTTTACCAGGCAAGTTTTTATCCAAATAAGCTGTACAACTTTGGCTTGAGTAAAACAGATGAGTTAGGTGGGATAACATCACGATAAAGAAATAACAGATAATTGTAGCATAATTTGAGGCAGATTTTAAATGAAGCTTCAGTGTAGCTTTTTTTCCTGAAGCAAAGCAGGCAGCTGCATAGGAGGAACTACCTTCACAAAAGCTTCTAAAATCTGTTTTTCATAGTTAGGTGGTCTAGTCTTGATACAGTGAAGATGCTTCTGTCATATTGATTCTCAATGATCACCTATGTTACCTCTGTAGTGTTGAGGTGGACTTGGGGCTTACCTTCATCCTGGGGAGAACCCATTTTTACTGTAAATCACTAAAAGTTTCTGTATATGTGGAAGAAACTTAATGGTTGGGATGTTTTTTTTAGAATTTACAATAAATGTGTTGAGATGCTCTCACTGGTAGTTCCTTGTGGGACAGAAATACATTCTTCTCAAAGAAAGAGCATTGCAGTAGAAGCTTTAAGGTGATAAGCTATCAGTACTCTGCCACTGAGTAGGGGCCTAACTCTCTCATCAAGTCATGGCTTTGTTGTGCCAGATTCGGTGGTTTTGTTGTTTTTGGGACATCTGTAGGATGATGTGAGGCAGGATGGTGTCCCCATCAATGGGGACAGGCTCTGCTTGGAGCCACAGCCTGCTCCTTGGGCTGCTGAGAGCAAGGCAATAATGATTCCTCAGCTCAGGTTGCTCACTTTATGGAAATTTAAACCCTTAATGTTGTAGTTACTCATCTGATAAAACAAATTTATATTAGCTACAGGCTCCAGCCACCCCTTTTTTTATTTCTGAGAAGTGTACTGGCAATATTTTTGGATCAATCATTGTTAAATATTTTCTAGCATGACTTTTTTTTTTCCTAAAAGCACCGTTTGTGTTAGTTGGAGAATGTGAAAGCAGGTTTCATTCAATTAATGAACTGGAAACAGGAAGACATTACATACTAAATGAGGTTTACATATGATAATGTTGGATTTGTCATATAGAAGATTGCTTCCTTTCAGCTCCCTGAAAGGACTAAATTTTGCTTTTGTGAGGGTTGTACAATGCTAATAAAAAGAGAAGGCTCTACAGAAAGCCTAACAATCAACTAAACCTGTAATTCTAATGAGTTTGAAAGAAGACAGTGATGTTTTCATACACACGTAGACCAGTGTTGGGTACCAGCATCAAAAGCTAAAGGCTCAATCACAGCTTTGCAACAGACTCTGGAGAGTTTGTGTGAGCTTGTAGCAGGGGGATGGGACTAGATGACTTCTGGAGGTCCCTTCCCACCCAAACGTTCTATGAGAGCAGCACATCTCCTATGCCACAGATGATGCACAGAGGTTGGGGTGGGTGTGAAGGAGGAGCTGAGGCTTCACCCACTCCATTGCCCCCATTTCAGTGGCAATAAATGCCATCCAGTGACCAGAAATCAATGAGCCTCTACCTGATAGGTCCTGTATGACTTGTTTCAGTCTTTCTTAACATTGAGATCATATAAAGGATGTTACAGAATCTTGGTGCTTTTTAATACAGAAGCAGAAGAAATATTGAAAATGTGAGCATGAGTTCAGTTTAACATCCAGCTCTTGCTCTGCAAAGAGTATGGGTGGGGTTTTTTTTGTCTTTATCATTATTAATTGTCCTTTGATAGCTGCTATCTCTGAAT
>NW_008597178.1:8820-27641 GCF_000691845.1 Merops nubicus | reverse complement strand
CCTGCTGACCTGGAGCAGGTGAAGCTCTGGTAGCCCCCAGCACCAGGCTTGTGTTGCTCCTGCCCTCCTTTCTCAAGAGGAAAAAAGCTTGTGCTGTCTTCAAACCTCAAAATAAATGTTCTAAACTTCTTTGCCCAAAAAACCCAACTCTCTGATTTTTCTTCTGGAGGACATTGAAGTCAGTTCACCACTGTGTTTGTAACAGTAGCTTCTCACCAACTGGAAGACTGTTAATTATATTTCTCCCTGTTTCCCTTTATTGAACTGAAGAGCATCATCTGACTCCCAGGAGCCCAACTTCTTCAGCCCTGACTATTCTTGGACTTTGTGGAAGTCTTCCTGGTTTCTTTGCACCTTTGCAGAAGCAGGAGATGAAGAGGGGACACAGCTTTCTTGTTGAGGCCCCATCTTAACGAGGGTAGGATAATTACCACCGTGGCCTCATGTAAGATGCTCTTGTCAACAAATCCCTGAAATGACCTTTTCTGGAGCAGTTTCATTCCTTTGTTTGCTGCTGAGCTCCCAGGCCACTGTGACTTGGAAACTCTTCTCTGTATCACACCTCCCTTCCTGGCAGGTTCCCATTTGCATTTGATTTCTCCTCTAACATTTTACACTTGCTTTTATTAAATTTCCTCTTCATTTCAGACCATCACTCTAAACTGTTAATCTCTTCTTGGATTTTGATCCAGACCTCCCAAGGGTTCCCACCACCCCAGCTCCTCAAGATGGCAAATTTTATAAATGTAATCTCTTTAACTGAGTCATTATGAAAATATTGAACATAGCTGGAGCAAGGACAGATCCCTGAGGAGTCTCACCTCAAATTTTCTCCTGGTTTGACAGTGAACCATTGATAACTACTCCTTGAGAGCAGTTTTTCAACCAACTCTCCCCTCCACCTTATGGTAATTTTATTTAGTTCTAGACCATATTTTCTTAGCTTTATTATAAGAACGTCATATGAAACAGTATCAGAAAGCTTCCTAATAACAAGATGTATCACATCCACTGCATCTCCCTCAGCCACAAGGCCACTTATCCTGTCAAAAAGGGAAATTAAATTGGAGAGTCCCATGCATGAGACTTTTTCTAATCAAGCCATTTGAGTTATGACCCCTGCAGTATTAGATAAATTTTTCAGAAATAACAAATATGCTGGTTTGGGTTTTTTTTTCTAGGCTGACACTATAAGGCAGTTTGCTTGTTTGTTTTAGGGGGTGTTCTGTGGGGCTTTTTAAAAATAATCTGGTGGTGTAAGATTAAGAATAATGGTTTGAAAGCCAAAAGCCTTTACGTGACTGTTACCAAAGACAAAAATTAGGGTGGGAGCAACAAGCCTGCCTCCATAATAGTGTTTCTTCCACATCAAGCTGATCAGTAGGAAGTGGATTTAGAAGTGCTTTAAATCATTTCACATCATTTACTGGTAATCTAACCAGCATATACTGCATGTACCCCAAGTGCTGATTTATTTTTTTTTTAAAAGCACAAGAGGAAGAGCAAAAGAACTTTTTATTCTAAGTCATTCTGTAATTTACACATTTTTGTATCAACCCACTTACTCGTGCCATACAGAAGTGTTTCCTCTGAACAGATTTAATTTTTAATTTTCCTGAATCAGTGTTAACCAGGAAAAAGGTAATTGTTGTCAAGAGTATTCAAACTGTCAGAATATCATTCAATCTAAAAAGCTGTTAGAATCTGTGCAAAAGTAATTACTGAAACTCTATTCAACTGTAATAATAACCTGCCACTGATGACAGCAATTACTGGGGAAAGTGTAATAGAAATCAAAGGCACATTTTTCTCTGACAAGTACATTTCTAACTAAGGTTTACGTTGGCTGAATAGTGTTGACAATGATGATGTGCTGTATCACTCTTAATCACGGCTGGCATGATGCTACAGCTTGAACTGCTCCCTGTTAGAGGAGGACTAATTGCCTGTTTCATCTGACACTGGCCATGCTTTCTGTACGTAGGATATATATTCTAGATGAGCAGAGTGTAAGTGTTGTGCCTCAGTGCATGACTTGTATCCTTTCTAAGTGTAGGTTAGAAGTGTTTCTGTGTTTAACAGGCTCCAATTAGAATCAGGCTGAACCCCTTGGGTCAGCTTCTAGTATGTACAAAACACAGAGGGGTAGGAGGGAGCACGGTGGCAAAAGTCAGCCTGCTTTCTGCTTCCCAGCTAATAAACGTCCTGCAGACTCCTCCTCCTGGATTTACCTCTCCAGGAGGTATAGATGTCTGATCAGGTAGACCTAAGAAGATGGTTCTTTGGTGCTTCAAGCTAATAAGAAGTCACTGGAGGATGCAGTCTGCTATTATTATAGTTATTGTTAATGTTCTACCCAAGCTAATAAGAAGTCACTGGAGGATGGAGTCTGCTATTATTATAGTTATTATTAATGTTCTACCTTATTGTGTTGACTTGATGGTTGGACTTGATCTTGGAGGTCTCTTCCAACCTAAAGGATTCTATGATTCTATTGCTCCCTACAACTACCTAAAAGGAGGTTGTAGTGAGGCTGGTGTTGGTCTCTTCTCATGAGTTATTGATGCTAGAGCAAGAGGAAATGGCCTCAAATTGCACCAGGGGAAGTTTTGATTGGATATTGGGAAGAATTTCTTCCCTGAGGGAGTGGTTAGACACTGGAAGGGGCTACCTAGGGAGGGGGTGGAATTGTCACCCCTGGAGGGGTTCAGAAAATGAGTAGATGTAGCACGTGAGGCTATGGTCTTGTGGTTAGGGAAATGCTGGGATGAAGGTTGGACTTGATGATCCTGGAAGTCCTTTCCAGCCATAGGATGATTATTATCAGATCTAAGCCTCAGTGCTTCCCTTCAACTCAGCTAAAACCCAAACCCTGTGTTGGCACACACGTGATGCTGGTAGGAGTAACTGCCCTGGCTTTGGTGGACTTGTGTTAGGGGATTAAGTTGTATGCAGTTTTTGGAGAGGGAGGAAGAAAGGGCAGCCTCCTGGACAGCGTTTCTTCCTCTGTGGATGAATTGTGCCCACTTTTCACAGAACCCTAGAATAGTTTGGGTTGGAAGGGACCTTAAAGAACATCTAGTTCCAACACCTCTTCCATGGGCAGGGACACCTATTACATCAGGAGGTGAGAAGCCTTCTCCAGACATTTCTCCTGGTGTGAGGACTCCTTAGCAGCTTCAGAACACATCGATGGTCAGGTTTTCATGCAAGAAATTAGGTCCATTGATTTTTACAGAGTGGAAGAAATGAAGCTAACAGGGTGACACTGTGCAGTGAATCCCATGTGTCTTGTGAGGGCTGTTCTGTCCTTCATATATTTCCACAGACCACAAGCCCACATTCACTACAAAGGCTGAAAAACAGTATTTCACAGCTTGTTTTTTTTTAACCTTCCAAGGAACATTTCTGAACTGGCTTTTAGGTGATGCTTGGCTCCAGCAGGAGGCTGCCAGGAGGAGTTCATTGTATCCTTCTACTTATTGCACTAATTGCCTGTTTATGTTTTCTGACAGCCAACACTACCCAATAATTTTTATAAACAGAGGCTCTTGCACAAAATCTACTAAATACAAGTCACAGCTCTCGAAAACCAGAATGATTTTAAAGGAAACTTGGTGTTTCCCCTCTGATTTTTAACTATTGATGTTGAGCTGTTGCATCAGTTTGGGTCCTTGGTGTTCTGTTCACATGTGGCTCTCTTTTCTTATAGCATAATAATGCAATTCAGCTGAAAACATGTGGTAAAACACTCTTGGATTCTGTGCACACCTTATTAATTATACTAACTGCAAAATGATGGGGTCTTTGACAAGCATTTCTAGAAACTCTTTGGGTTTCTAAAATGATGGACTACCTGAATGAAGGTAGCACTTTTCTGGGGTTTTTTTTTGAATGGCTGCAGGCAGGCGTTTGCATAACTAGGTGGGGTGTGTGTGTTTATGTGTTTAGGAGTGGTTGCACTTCATTCCTTAGTCAAAAGAAAAGATATGAGAGTGACTGAAAACAAAAACACACCAGGACCTCCTCCTTGGTTGGAGTTTTCTGCCTAAGAAATGAATCTGAATAAAAACCTGATTCCTGACAGAGTTCATACAAACTGAGTTTGTGTTTATGCTCCCATGTGTAGGTGGAGAGAAAACAGGCAGCTATGTGTGTGTCTCAGCTGCAAAAGGGTAGTGACCTCTCCACCCATGCAAATTTGTTTGGGAATTTAAAGGTATTATTACTACTGGTTGGTTTCCTTTATCCATTTGTCTTTCCAGTGCTGGATGTAAGAAATCCCCATCATCAAGTGCTTGGAAATGATTAGTTGGGTCTCCCCCCGATTAGATTTTGCCTTAAAAAAGCCCATTACTTGTTTTCTCTGTTTCTACATCCTTGAAACTTCATGTTTTAAAGCTTTTCTCTGAAAAACTGATGGCCATATTTTTATTTTTTATTGTTTTAAAAAGCAACAGAGCTGAGACTAATGGAGATCATGTAGAAAACATAAACCCGTTGTCTCCAGAGACTCCAAAGCTCAGACTTGAAGAAAAATACTAAAGATTTCAACTTTCTGATGAAATTATCAAGTCTGACAACGTAGTGTGCTTGCTGAAATATTGTAAAGTGTAAATGATAAGTCTAAATATAAATTATCTACTGTTTGAAAATGGCAGATGGAGGAGACAGGATTATAACCCCAAATCTCTTCCACTCATTTTCCCATCCCTTTCCTCTCTCTCCCCTTTGGTTCAACTGTTCTTCAGTTCCCATCACTCAGGAAAATCCTCATGGTCAGAGTCCTTTCTCAAGGTTTTTGTTGTTTGGTTTTGTTTGTGAGTTTGGGTTTTTTTAATATTAATTTAATCTGATGTTAACGTGAGATTATTTTCTCATGGCAAAGTGGTGCTGCTTGCTGGATTCATTAACATCTCCTGAAGCTGCACAACTGACTCTTGGTCCAGGTGTATCCCAAAGAACCATATTTACCACTTCTTAGTGAAATTTCTAAGCTGAGACCCAAAGCTTCTATCAACAGGTATTTTTTCACTGATATCTAACACTGTGCTAGTCAACATGAGCTAAAAATCTGCCCAAAATAACAGCACTGGTGGTGGGTTACCACCAGTCATCTTCTCCAGAGGCTTCTCTTCCTACAGGAGGAGACTGAAGAGGAATTAAAAAACCTTAAAACACAAACCAGTGAATGGGGAGTGAAGGTTTCTATTATATAATTAGGGTTCTGGAGCTCTAGAGCAGAATATATCCAAAGGAAATGAAATAAGATGTCCCTTGTGGGTCCAGTTGAGAGCAACAGCCCATTTTCTCTTCTTAAATATTAGACTTGCTCTACAGAGCTCAGGTAGTCCTGGAGCTTTAGCTTCTTTTCTGCACGGATATTCCATCACTGTTATTTTTGCTTTTATATTGAGTTTATATTAAGTCAAGCATCTAATAAGCAAGAGCACCTGACTTAAAGATGCATCATTACATCTTACCCTGGTGTCACCACCTCAGATGGACAAATGTAGAGAAGATGACAACCAAGCCAGTGATGAGACTTCAGTGTGTGGCAGGAAGGACATCTGCCTTGCCTACGTCTGCTTGCCTCCATAACCATGCATAGCTTTCTGTTGTTCCAGGACCTACTCAAGCATATAATAGAGTTCCAATGAGCTCAAACCTCCTGTTTTAGATGATGTTTTAATGAGTTGGTTTTGTGCCTCAGTATGGATTAGATTTTTTTTATCCTTTCCTTTTTTTTCCCAGCCCTGTCAGATCCAGGGAAGCACGTGGAGGGAGTGTGAAGGAAGACATGGATTGTAGATGCTGCTTATACAGCTATGGCACAATTTTTTGAATCTAGGAAACAAAAATGTTACCTGAAATACACTTGGGACACCTGCTCAGTGAAAAATAAAATGCCAAATGCCTCTCTTGCCATGCACAGATTCTTCAACCTGATTGCAAATGAACTTCCATGGTGGAGCCAAGGCTTTGTCCAGGGAATGGCAACCCCAGACAGGAGTTTTACCTGGGAATTTGGGTTGTAGAATCATAATGATGGTTCAAAGGGTCTATTTAATTTTGCTACAGTCACATAATGAGTCATGGGTGGTGCTGGATCTAAAGGATCCTGTCTCCTGAGCTCTGTGCCACGTTCTCTGGACCTTGTGCAATTTCTGCCCTAGCAGTTTAACGAGGAAAAAAGATTTAAAAGAATATATTAAGTGTTCCTGGGCCTGTTTTGTAGTAAATTCGTTTAGTTTAAGTACACAAATAGTTGACTCATGGAGCAGGAACACACTGTGAGTGTCAGTGGAGGTGATGCCCACGAGGGCTGGTGGATGCCCTCCTCCTTGAGCCTGCTGAGCAGGTTGCTGATGCTCCTAATTCCTCTCAGCCAGCTTCATTTCAACTGTTTGAATTGCTGGTCCCAGCTATCCCAGCTGATTTGATTTGATTTTATTTTTAATTTTTTCTTTGCCTGAAGAGAATTAAAGTGCTCATTTGAACTGCTTTGCCAACAGATCCGTGCAAAACCTCCAGCAAGTGGGTTTTAATGAGCAGCTGGGGGAGTAACTTGTTCCTGGTGCGTATCCTTAAGGCATTTGAAGAGATTGAACATTTTTCTATCTTTAAATCATATTAAAAGTGACTTCAGGTGTTGCCACTGCTTTAAATCATCGGATTCCTTAAGACTGCGTGGTGCCCACGTCTGCCATTAGCACATCCCTTTAATGATCAAGGCTGGACTGCTCAAATGAGTTTAAGCAAGTTAGCACTCAAATCCCTGGGGAAGCCAGCAGGACAGAGTTGAACACATCACTCCTGCTTCTTAATTAGATCCCAAAATCTCAAAGTAAAAATCAAGAGGCGTTGGAAACAATCCTGGTCTAATTGCGACCTGAGTTAATTTTTCCAAGGGGTTTTTAACCTTGGTTCAGAAGATGACATCAGTTGTGTGGTTGACATCAAGTCAACATCCTCATCTCTCTCCAGCCATAACTTCAGCAGCCATTCAGTCGTCTGGATGCCTTTGGAAGTTGGGTGGATGCTTCAGTGTTTTGCTCAATAGATGTCTAACATTAAACAGGTATTTATGTGCTCTTCTTCACCAGGGACTCAAAGATATCATTTAAATAGATGGGTGTCTTCTCCTAATGACTATAATAAAAGATCAGTGAGGGAAGGTGGTGGGAATGTCAGAGGCAGTGGTGGTTCTGGAGAGTGCAGGAATGGGTTAGAACGTTTTCCTTCTCTCTTTCAATTTTCAAGCCCATAAAAAAAAGGAATTTCAGCCTTTTCTTCAGGTGAGTAAACAAAAGAACTGCTTTCACAACATCTGCATGTAAATCCTTCATTTCTTTCTGTGCATTTGGTCACTTGAAGGAAAAAAAACCTGTCTGGCAGGCAGATGTGCTTTGAGAGACTTCTCTCTGTGCTCGCCTCCCCAGTGGACAAGGTGCCATCATTGTCCCACTCTCTGGTTATATTCAAAGCAAGGAAGGTAAAAGGCCTTTAAAAAAATGACACTTCAGTGGTCCTCGATGCATTTTTATTCCTGAATATTAAGTCCCAATTTTTATAGCCTTAGCTCAATCTGTGGCTTCATAAAAGGTGATAAATTGGAGCTTAGCTTTACAGGCAGGCAAGATGATTTGATAAGCGTGGGATTGCACCTACTGCATCAAATAACATTTCCCCTCTTACTCTCCAGAGGCACTGAGTTATGGCACTGGTTCAGTAGCCAGCCAAGAGAGATTAGAAGCCTTCTGCAATTAAATTCTTGCATCATGTCTTTTTTTTTTTTTTAATTCCAAGTTTTTTTAATTCCAATTCTGGGAACAGAAAAAAAACACCAAGAAAAATTCTTTTGACCAGGTATTTTCATTCCATTTTACCCCATAATGGCATCAGCTAAGTGCAACCCCTTGTCAGCACAATCATTATCTATCATTTCCATGCAAGAAGCAAGAAGAACTTTTAGGCTGAGGTGAAGCTATGCCCAGGAACCTCTCCCTGTTCCATCACCCAGCCTTGCAAGTCCAGGAGCTATGGCAGGGACTGTATTAAGAGCTATTAAAATGGCTTTGATGTATTGCTGGGCTTGGGTATGATTTCCTAGGTTTTATTATTCCTCTGACTGTCATTTGCTATTTTTAAATGGAGTCGACTATTATGGGATAGAAGCAGCCTGTCCTTCAGAGGAGACTCTGCACCAATAGCCCTTCTGCTCATCTTCAGTGGCACGTACAGGGGGAGGCCAACAATCCCTTGGTGGTTCAGTGTCCTAGCCACCATTTATGCTCTTTAGCATCAAAGAAGGTTCTGATAGTCAAGGTTGTGTGCAGGCACAGGAGCTGCATACAGAACAGCTCTGCTCCTTGGTACTGCAGCCCCAGAGCTGTGTGGGTTTAGCTGGGTGCAGATCTCCATCGGTTCTCTCAAGCTATCCCTGGTCCCTTTGGCTCTCATCCTGTTGGCAAGTGGCCTGGCCCAGTGGCAAACGAGTGAAGGAGTCAGTGCTGGTCTCCCCACATTCTTTTCCTTGGTCCAATCTTATTCTCTTTAGATTAAGCACCTTTCTCCAGCCATGGTCAGGTAACCTCCAGCCACAGCTTCATGGGGTTTGGGCAATGTTTTTCCTGCACAAAGGGTTTCAAGGCTAATTCAATACCTGGATGAGATGTACTGGTGAGAAAAACAATGAGATCATTGAGAGAAGAATAGCGTTTAATGAGTGCTAACATGTATTGTTCTCTTTTTAACAGAGCTGCCTAAAAAACTATTGATTTTGCTACCCACAGATTTCTAATAATAAAAAATTTAAAGCCTTCCTATCATTCCCCCAGCTCAGGTTTGTTTCCAGCGTGACTGAACTCCTAAATTCCCCAGTTAGAACTACGGGACTCAGAGCCTCCAAACTGACAAATTCCTCTTAAAATTCCATAATTGTTCAATAAATTCAAGTTTGACCAAAGGGACCGTTCATCTGCACCCACATTTTTGGAGTTGCCCAGTGAGAGAAACAAACCCAAGCTGGTTTGCCTTGTTGACCAAAGGGACCGTTCATCTGCACCCACATTTTTGGAGTTGCCCAGTGAGAGAAACAAACCCAAGCTGGTTTGCCTTGCTCCATGTTTGGCTGCTCTTCTTCCTCCCTCTGGCTCAGCCAATTTAACGAACCTCTCCTCATGCACACTTAGTTTTGTAGCTTTACTTACAAATATGCTGCATCTCTGACCAAAATTAATGACAACAGATTGATTTGTCCTTGTCTGTCACTCTAGTTAACCTCTCATTTAGCTTTTTGGGGTCAAATCTGGAACGACAAGGCTCTAGTAGCAATATCAAGGTATCTCACCTGGCCCTTGAGCCATCCTGGTGCAGCTACACCTGCATTTATTTTTTCCTATGAATTTGGCTTTTTTTTTCCCCCATCTTTTCACCACTGATAAGATGCCACAAAGAGACTTTTGGCCAAGCTGCTGGTTTTCCTTGCAGAGCAGTTCTCCAGCGTATTGCTGGCGATGCCTTTAGGGGGAAATAGAGAAGTTGGAAATCAAGCTTCCAAAAAAACAAACAGCACTTCTGATTAGTATCTCATATTGGGATCCTTCCTGCTTCATTTGTTTTCCAGATGGGCGAAATAAAGGTCAACAACCCCAGGGCAACGAGCTGATTTGAAAAGAAATGTGATTTCTGAAAGGGAAATTTGCAAAAAATAGCCATAACCAAGAAATGAGAAACATTTTTAAGAAATTGGCAGTTCAGGCTCATCTTCCACGTCGTTTGTCTTCAGGGATTGGTGATATTTTATTGGCCATGCAAATAGACTGCTAAACCTGGCCTGTTCTTTTTTTTGTGGCATTTTAGGGTATTTTTTCCCTTATTCAGATTTTGATATTACTATCATAATGAGCAAGGAGATGGAGGGGACCATCATGTGCTTAGTTAAAGAAGGAAGGTGTGATGTAGGCTCCTACAGCCAGAGTTTCCCAGGAGGGGAGAGCTGGAGCTGCCAGGTCTTCAGGTTGGTTGGGAACTACTCTTCCCACCATCCATCCCCTCCTGTTTCTATCTGTACCTCCCCGTGTTCTTGCTCCAACACATCCCCATGGGCTCCTCCTACATCCTTCATGGCTCCTCATGGACCATGCCAGCACTGCCCATCGCTTCTCCAGGTGGTCACCAAGGACCACGGAGCCATGGTAGGGTGAGGAGGATCCATGGCAGAGCTGGGGGGGACATCCTGCCTGGCTCCTGCATGTGTCTCCTCCCAAAATCGGGGTTATGCCTCCCTCTAGGGGCTCAGGATGAGGATGGAATCCCACTTGTCCTCCCAGAGGAGGCTTCAAGGGGCCTGTTGGCAAGCTGGGAGCAGACATTTTGGCAGGGGCTGTTGGGACAGGACAAGGGGTAATGGTTTGGAACTCAAAGAGAGAGATTTAGGCTAGAGAGAAGGAAGAAATTTTTGATGCTGAGGTTGGTGAGACCTTGGCCCAGGTTCCCAGAGAGGTGGTTGATGCCCCATCCCTGGAAAACTTCTAGGTGAGGTTAACCAGGGCTCTGAGCAACCTGCTGTTGGTGCAGATGTCCCTGCTGGGTGAGATTAGATGAGCTTTAGAGGTCCCTTCCAACCCAAATCATTCTGTGACTTTATGATTCTATCTAGATGATGAACTCTTGGTTGATGTGGTTTTGCTGCATAGATGAAGGTCCAAGCAGTCTCATCTTT
The DNA here is from genome assembly GCF_000691845.1 of Merops nubicus. Lineage (NCBI taxonomy): Eukaryota > Metazoa > Chordata > Aves > Coraciiformes > Meropidae > Merops > Merops nubicus. Next base: position 16,915 of record NW_008597178.1, on the reverse strand, counting down.
GCCCCGTGCCACGTTCCCAGCCTGGGCAGCAGTGACACAGCTCCTGCATCCCCAGGGCAGGGTTGGGGTGTGCACTGGTTGAACCCCCATTCTGGGTGCCCATTGTCCTCATCTGGAGCATCCTTAGATGTTTTGGAGGTGGATGCTGTTGTCTGTTGGGGACTGATGTTCCTCTAGAGGTGCTGCTGGGTGCTTTGCTGATCACTGGTGCAGTCATGGTGCAGGGACAAGGGAGAGGATGGGGACATGGACATGGGCCTCCAGAACAGAGAGTGAGGAAGAAAATTGGGTGGAAAATCTGGCTTTTATTCCAACGTTTTGTTGAAATGGAAAACCAGAAACAGCTCATGGGTATGGTACAGCATTTAAACACAGTTCTTGGACATCAGTTTTGAGTCTGCAGTTTAATGTGACACCTTTGTGGATTTTTTTGGACAGTTTGTGTTTTCTGTGCTTACAGTAACAAGAGCAGTGGGAATTTCCCCCTGGTTAGTGGCCAGGCAGGCATGATAATCCTTCTGTGCCACCATTGACCCGATATTGATCTGAAACTCTGGGAAGAAAAGAGGTCTAATAAATAAATATAAATCAATAAATTCAATCCAAATATCAGGGACAGCCTTTCTAGAGGCACAAGGGGGAATTGCAGAGCTTGAAAGGCAGCTCATGCAATTTGAATGACTCTGATGGTCTAGACTCTCAAAGACCTCTCCTTAATGAGGACACACAGAGATTTGTCTCACCAGCTTTAATCACCTCAAATTTGGACTGAGGCTTCCTCAGCAGTCAGCTGGAAGTTGGCTTGAGTCATCTTCTGGAGGAGAGTGTTCATTAGCTGTGGTAAATGATCATCTGGGCGGGGGTGACTAATTTGATGGCCAAATTTTGGTGCAGTTCACCTCCTCCCTTTTGACAATTGTTCCATGGACCTTTACAGCTGCTCCTTGAAGAACAGCAAAGAATCCTGTTTACAATGACAGTTATTGACCTGGAGATGATCTTCCATGGCCTGAAAGTACTTAATCTTTTTTTGAATTGTGGTTGTTCAGCCAACAAAATGAAGCATCTCTAGAAACATGGAGTGGCAGCGTTGCTGATGAACAATCTAAGAAGTTTTTGAAGAAGCCCAAACCAATTTGGGTGCAATTATTCTTTCATCAGCTGCAGTGTAAGTCAGGACTAGCTCCTGAACACCCAGCTTGCATCCCAAAGGCTTCACATGCAGCTCATAAGATGCTTACCAGCCTTTGGGTCTTGCAGGGCAACTTAATAATTACTAATAATTACTGCTTGCTTCTTTATATTAACCTTGATTGAAGAATATAGTTATGGCCAAAATGAAGCTGAAGGATTTGGCTGGTCTAGGGGCCCGAGTACATCATGGACATCCATGCTGCAGAATGAAGGACATTGCTCCAAGGTGAGCTCTTGCAGCCTAAAGGAAAGACAGACAACTGGTTGTAAAAATCTTGGATTTGGGCTAGAATAAGGGGAAAAAAAACCTCCATTATAATCAGAGCATCAGTCCTTATTTGGTGATTTTTTCTGGAGATTTGTTGTTGCTAGAAAAGTCAAGTCCCATCCCCAGAGCCCTGCAAGATGCTCCAGCCTTGCCCCCAAAGTTTAGGGAACTGCTCCTGGGAGAGCAGAGACGTGTGAACAGCAGAGCAGAAGATGTGATGCAGGTGCTGGGGGACTTCTTGCCCCACCCCATGTGCCACCTTCAGCAGATCCATGCCAGAGGATCCAAGTGTGCATGCAAGAGATGTTTTACCTGCTTGCTTGTCTCTCTTCTGCTTGACACAGGGAGAAGAGCTGTGGGTGAATTAAATTTTCCTTCCTTTCATTCTGATTCTTCTGCCTGTGGATGTTTTAGCTGAGGTCCCCTCTCTGGGGTGGTGGGACTGGTCTTGGCTGCAAGATCTCAACATGGAGGGTCCCCCACAGCTCCTGGCTATTGAAAGAGAAGCATTAGAATCAGTTTTCTTCTCTTTTATATCAGCTGAACATATATGGAGGAGATGAAAGAACATATTTGAGGAGGGGCAGGTGGTCCATAGAGAGGAAGAGCTCGTTGGGTTAGTGATGATGTGCTTCAGGCAAGGCATGGGCAGAAGGAGACAGGTATTCACATGGGCAGATTCAGAGGTGTGTAAATAAGAGGTAATAAAAATAAACCAGAGAGAATGATGCTGATGTTGGACTTTGCAATGTGATTTTTAAAATACATATATTTTAGTTTTAGAAATTCAGGACCTGCTCTAATAAAAGGCTTGATATCTAAGGTGGGTTTAGTGTCTAACCCAGGCTGTCCTACTCAGCAGTGTCCAGGCCAGACAAGGACCATGCTGGTGCTCAGCTGGGCAAGGGGACCTTTGTGGTCCCTCCAACTGATTGGGGCCAAAATAAGCCTCTGGTATCAAGGGGAACAGAGTCCCTGTGACTTGAGGAAGGTGGCCCGAGTCCAAGTGTCTCTGGCAGTGTTTTGTGGCTGCTGTGGGTGCTTTCTCTGATTTTCTGCTGATTAAGCTGGAGCAATATTGCAAGGAATTTATGCATAATGGCCATAAATCTCACTATACGAGCCACCTGAGGGGCAAGAAAAATGGTCTCTGTCAAGGATCTACACACAGAAATACATTAAACGACAGCTCTCTGTAGAGCAGGAGCTTCAGTTTCCAGTGTAGGGTTTGGGGGAATAATGAAGAGTAGAATTAGTGCTTTGGAGATGCACTGAGCCTTTTGGGGGGTTTTCGCTGGCAGGTTTTTATAGCCTTAAAGGATAAATGGTGATGATAATAAATTTTTTTCCCAACTTTTAAATGAGTCTTCAGAAGGAAGCTGCAGAAAGCTTTTCCTGCATGGTTATAGAACTGGGACTCGAAGCCACCCTTGTAACTCCCAGTTAGCAAAACATACATTACCAACGGCTGCCCACCAGGATGAGGGGCTTCTGATGGCTGTGATGGATGGTCCCTCACCCGTTGCTACCACCCACATCTCTGCACAGGGTCTTAACAGGCTGTTTGTGAGCCCCCCAACTTCCCCAAGCCCCATCAGAGGGGAGATGCCTTTTAGCATGCAGTTGCAGCTGTAATGACACTGCCCCTTCTCTTCGAGCAGGATGGGAGTGAGATTCTTTTTTTCCAGGGATTGAGGGCTGCCAAATGGTGTTGATAAAAGGGAGTTTAAAAACAAAATGCTAAAATGAGAGCGTGCTCACTGCTTTCAGTGTGGCAGTGATTCCAGAGGGGAGTGTGATGTTATTACACCGAGCGAGCCTCTGCCCATCACATTTCTGTGGCCCTGGCTTTGTTAGACATATTCTCATAAATTATTTTGTTGCTACAGCAACACTTTTCTGTGGGCCTAATCCTTTCTCATTTGCAGGGAAACCCTTTACTTTGCTCTCTCAAAGCAAGGGGGCCTTTACTTGGGGAAATTACCTTCCAAATTGCATCTTGAGGTGACGTTTGCTTTTCAGTTCTAATCTGGATTAGGGAGTTCTGGGTGTGGGTTAAAATGGGTTTAGAAATTCTGAGTAAAATAAGTGGTAAGATATCACATCAATAAAACTAGAATATATATATTTTGTGTGGATGCATATATATGTATGTCTGTCTGCATCTTTGGCAAACAGAACTATAACATCTGGATGGAGAGAGAAGAAAGTGGTGGGGAAAACAGAAACTTATGATAAGAAACTCTGTATATTCCACACTTAGAGATTCCTGAATTCTATTCTCAATATTTAATTCTCAGCATTTAAAAATTATCTCTCAGTCAAAACTTCTTTCCCCACCAGGGAAAGGATTGTGGGATGGCACGAGGCAGAGGCAGTGAGCTCTGATGAGTCCCAGTATTGGTAACTTTGTTCTAATCCTTCATTTTTCTTCTTTTTCTTTCCTCTTTTTTACATCAGTTTTCTTTTTATTTGGCCTTTTTTTGTGTGTATATATGTATAGACACGTGTGTGTATATTTTTTACAGTGCTCATGGCATCTTTGGCAAACAGAACTATAACATCTGGATGGAGAGAGAAGAAAGTGGTGGGGAAAACAGAAACTTATGATAAGAAACTCTGTATATTCCACACTTAGAGATTCCTGAATTCTATTCTCAATATTTAATTCTCAGCATTTAAAAATTATCTCTCAGTCAAAACTTCTTTCCCCACCAGGGAAAGGATTGTGGGATGGCACGAGGCAGAGGCAGTGAGCTCTGATGAGTCCCAGTATTGGTAACTTTGTTCTAATCCTTCATTTTTCTTTTTCTTTCCCCTTTTTTAGATCAGTTTTGTTTTGATTTGGCTTTTTTTTGTGTGTCTATAGATATATACACGTGTGTGTATGTTTTTTACAATGCTCATGGCCCAAGCAACTGCTGTCCCTCACGCTGGGTCATTGCAGCTTGCTGGGTGGATCCTGGATCAGCAAAGGGGTGATGAGATTTTAATGACAAAATAGATATGATTGTATGTGTGTCTGAAGACCAGGTGGAAGGCAAAAGGATTAACTTGTTTGCTTTGGATTAAGTCGTACTTATTTAATTATGTTTTCTTATATTAATTTTTTAAATGGGCAAATTTAGGGATGAGGCCACGCTCTGGATGAACTTTCCTTAATACCCTAGAAGAGTAATTATAATGCCAGCTATGTTGCCACAAGCATGCAAAATTAGTCATCATGAAAGGTTAATAAATATAACTCCAGTTGGGCAGCAGAGAGCTGCTATTGAAAGGCAACAGTGGGCTGGATTCTGACACTGTTATAGCAGATAAAAGCATTTAAAGTCCAGCACTGAATTCACTGCAAAAAATCTTAAATTCAGCCAGAGGGTCGTGGGTTAGTGGTGAGGGGTGACTATCAACCACAACCAGCTTGTTAGGCTCACAAAGATTGGCACGTGTTTGAATTCAGCCCAATTTATTCATGGTTGCTCCTATAGGCAAATATATTCAGATGCATCAACTCTTTCAACTATTCCCATTTGGGTAAAAGCTTCCAGCTCCTCCAGCCTTCCTTGCTGACAGATGCAGGTGGCAGCTTCTGCTGCACTGCTTTAACACCCTCGTGCACTTCTTCCTTTAGGAATAAGGTCCCCCCTACAATGAAATGAAACCCTGATGTCTCCCTGATGGAATGCTCATGGTGACAGTGGGGTGGGATGGAAGAGGTGGGCACAGTCCACATGAGTGAGAGGCACAGGCATAAGGAAGAATAATGAACTTCTCAGTTTAAGAAAGAGAGGGGATCCATGACTTACAGGCTTTTTTTCCCCCCTGAGGTCTGTTTCTAACTTCATTTGACTTTAAAGGGAAATATCAGCACATATAGATAGAGCAACAGACTTCCATAGTGGCTGCTGGGACCACCTCTGGAGCCACCATGGCTTTCTCTGGAGATCTTAAGCTTCCTTGGCTTCAAAACTTTATTTGTTATTTAAACTTAGAGGATGTCCCCACTCTATACATAAAATATAGTTTTAACATGCTGCCTTAAGTATAATTGGGGTGAGATATCGTTGGTATCTGTTGTCATAATTTCCCCTAAGGGCTGCATGACTGGTGCACAATCTGGGCATTTGCCTTTTCCCTTTTTTTTTCTCCTCCCAAATGACATCTGCTTTTAGTTCTTAAAATCCTAAAATGTGGGCATTTTATAGAAGGTTTAAAAATTGCTTTAGTTTGGCAGGGGGGAAAAAAAAAGTCAAAGTGAGTATATTCATATATTATTATTAATTAATAGATTTTTGAGGTGGTACAAGCAGGTGAAGGGAAAAAAGAAATGTGCTGAGTTCATTCTGCTAAATTTCCACTCAATGTTTGCTCAGGCTCCTGGGATACCTGCCCTCAGATCCACCTCCACTGAGTACCTTAATAACACCTTAGTCAACTTGGAGCTGCCAATTGTCTTTCTAGAATAAGATTTCCAAACATACATTTTTGGTAGATGTCTTAGTAGCATTTTTCTCCTCATACTGTTATAGGTATTAAATACTAATTTTTGGTGACCTATTAAGTTTTATCATGACAATACAACCAAAGACAAGCATATTTTTTTTTAGTTCTGTATTTCCCAATGCAACAAATCAAATTTTACAAGTTGTGTAGGAGGAGAACTGACTGAAGCTAGCAGAAATCTAGATAACTATATATCTTTGTTAGGTCACAAAAATAAAGATATCTCACAGCTTTTTTAATCATGGATTCTCAAGGTCTTCATTGAATATCTGGGATTTAGAGTCATTAATTTCATAGCAGAATTTATAATCAAATTCATCAATTTTCATCAGAATGCAAGTGATAAATTGTTCTGGATAAATAATGATCCATCTGTGCCTTGAGAAAATAACCCTAAGTTGGATTTTGGGACAGTGGGAATCCTCCTGCATCCAAATTTGTTAGATGGGGGTGCTGGTGCCCAGCAGGCATCCTCACTGATACTTTACACAGCTCCAGTTGAAGACAATCTCAACCTCACTAGACACAAGGACCTCTTCTAACAAACCAGAGGAACACCACCCAGTGTAGCCAAAGTCATTCCAGAATGTCATATCTTGATCTGATCTTGTTACCTCTGAGCAATGAATACACACGTATTATTTAATTGCATTATTTAATCTCCATCAGCAAAATATAGCCCAGCTTTGATATGCAAATTCCTCATCCACCAGCCCAAGCCTACAGTGGGCTGAGTCTACCAAAATGCACCACTTTTTGTTCAGACAGTTTCACCACCAGCCAGCCAAGCTGGCTGAGATAAAGCCAATGCTTTCATTTGGGACTTCCAATGGAAAACAATCTCTGCTTTCCATTTGTTCTCCTTTGGCTGAAGTTTCAGGTTTCCTCCAGGTACCCCCTTTGCTGGTCTCCCTTTGTCATGAAATCCATACGTGTTCTCACAGGGCAATCCCAGTCATGTGCTGCATCTCCTCCCTGAGGTCTCACACCCCAACGTGCCCTCAAACACTAACAACTGTCAGGTGCTGGGGCCATGTGTTCTGCACATGGTCCAAATTGGGGCTTTTCACACAACCATCACATTTGCTTAGGAAGAAAGTTCCTTTCCAGAGCAGAAACACATCATCCTCCTTTCCAGTCCCATCTGGTAAGAATAAATGCTGTAGCAGAGTAAATCTGTTGTCCCTCTATACCCTGGAGAAGTTCCCACCTTATTGTACCTGAAAACTTGTCTCCTGCAATGGCCATCACAGAGATTCCAACACATGCAGACAAGCCAGTAAATGTTACTTTGATCCCATGGTAACCTGAGCAAAGAGAACCCAACAAAGAGACAAGATGATCTTGCCCAAAACGTAAATATTGGAGAAGAGGGAAAAACCATCCAGTAGAACAGATGAAGATAAATTATGAAACTCCTAGACCTGAATCTGTATGTGCAGTTTCCTGGTCACATCGTTCAGGGATAGAAGGAAAAAAAAATCACCTTCTCCCACAAATCTCCTTCTACTCCCCCAATAAAATTATTTCCCAGTGTTACCCATCAAAAGTAGTCGTGTCATCCTTCAATCCCCAAATGCCTAACAGTGCAGTCCCAAATTTTGGGCTGCAGACTTTGAAATAAAGTATAGGCAGCCTTCAGGAGAAAATCAATTTTTTTATAGCCCTCTTCCCCTACCATCTTTCACCCCAGGTGGTATTCTTGGTTGAAATTCCCCAGGAATGTCAAAATTTAATTGTATTTCTATTTCTATTTGACAATCCAGCCGTGATGCTGGATCCCAGCAGGTGTGGTGGCAGCAGAGGAGCCTGTCCAGGCTGGTCCATAGGGCAGGGGACCTCCAAAATGTTGATGGAGAAATCCATCCCTTCCTCAGCAGTGCCATGCAGCTGAAGGAGGATGTGGAGAAGCAAACTGGGCAATGTTGCACCACTCCAGCACAGTTTAGTGCTAGAAATGAAAAAAGCTTGGCAGTTAGAGCTAGAGAAGGAATTAAAGAGTGCAGATTTATTAATCCCAGTTGTTCAAACTGAATTCCAGCTCAGATAACATCTCTTTTCCCATGAGCTAAGACTTTTACGCTGAAACTCCTCTTTTGGAAGAGTCTGGAATATTTTTCTATTGCTTAGTTG
>NW_008597178.1:0-8809 GCF_000691845.1 Merops nubicus | reverse complement strand
CCTGCTGAGCTATTGATTTTTTTTTCTTGGCTCTAATCAGATGTTATTGCTTTCTCTTAATTTAGTTTTATAGCTGTTTAATGAATACTGTTCCTAAATGGAAGGGAAAAAAAATGTAGAGGATTTAAGGAACTAGAAAAACTCTTGGAATCTGATTTGTGGTGTGTTTCAGGTAGGAGGGGTTACAGCTAGCTGTCCATCACCAATAAACCTAAACAGCCCCACAGATGAGACCATTTAGTCAGTTAAAAACCATTCTGAAGCAAAAATAACTTCCAGATGTTTCTCTAATTTTGCAGGACACTGAACTGTGAACAGTCGTTAAACTTTATCCCTTTTGCTTCCTGACTTTTCAGAGAAACAGATAAAAGAATAGGGGGGGGTTGGACCTCAGATCATACCACTGCTGAGTGATAATTGTGTAAGGGAAACCTCTGGACTAAAGATGTTTATGGTGGGTATGGCTGAAGAGAAAAGGAGAGGTGCAGGGGGAAGTGCTGGGAGCACAGGCATGGCAATGAAGAGCCAGCTCAATCCTGCAGCTTGGAGAAGTCCATTGTTGGTAAAGTCAAGTGTTGGAAACCCACCTGTTTGATGGTTATCACTTCCCCAAGAGCTGGCTTTGGTTGAGACAGAGGTTTGGGATCTGTCAGCAAAAAGGGCTTTGCTTTTAAGATTAATTAATTTTAAAAATTCATTAATTTGTACTTGCTGAAGAACAAGTCGCAGTCTTCCTTCATCTCAAGTCTATTCTCAACAAAAATGCTGTTTTCAGGACTAGGAGTTAAATCCTCCATAAAAATTTTGATAAAGATCTTGAAGCTCCAGCTTTAGAAAGCATGTACTTATTAAAACTCCTCTTACTAGATGTTTAATACAATATTGACATCTAGTAATTAGTTTATCCATGAGAGCCTTCAGTCTTTCTCTGCCAATTAGTGCTGCAGTATTCACTTTTGCCTGTCATAGGAAACAAAAATAACTGAGAAGATGCCATCAGATTTTATTCTATCACTTTTTAAAGTGATTTCCACATTTCTTTTTCATCCATTTGATACTGGAAAATGCATTGAGCTGAGTAAATTTACCAGTTGCCCTGGCATATACCCTCCAACACCTCTTTTTGGGGGGAGAAAAGATTTAGCCCTATGACTACCCAGAGAGCCCTGTCCATAAATCAGCTCACGTTCAGTTTGAGTGACTTGCTGTTGTTGCTGCTTTAATTTCTCACACGACTGTTGAATGGGAAACCAAGTGGATTTTTAACACCTCAAAATTCTATTTACCAATTAAGAACCAATAAGATTGGCTCACGTGTCTGCAATGCTGTTTGGACAAGACCCAATCCAGCCTTTTTTTTCCTCCATTTTCCCCGTAAATGGTGTCATTTTCCATTAATATCTGGTTTTGTTGAAGCAGCTCCTGTGTTTTTTTGTTGGTTCTTTGGATTAGACTGCCTGTTATGAATTTGACAACAGTTATCAAATCTCCCCTGCAGCGGACTGACTGTCAAGGATATGATGGTCAAATGTTTCACATATTGCAATCAAACCATTTGTGTTTGGTTTGAAGAATTCCAAAAGAAAGCTGTCAGCTAAGAAATGAAGTTGAAGTAGCCTGAAGCTTTTGGAGCATGTTGATCCAATTATGATGATCCACTCATATCCTTCAGCCTTTTTTTCAAAATCAATTTTCATTTTAGCTCAGGGGACAGGGGTTTTTTTTGGTAATGCAGAGAAACATCTGTAAGGGTATTTCAGATGTGTTGTTTCAGGAAATTTCTTCTTTTTTTGTGCAAGAGCATTGAACTCTACACGTATTTTTTAAGTGTCTTTTGTCTCCAGTACCCACACGTATATTTATTTTCTGTTTTCTGCCCACACATATAGGTATACACATAAAACCAATAGATATTCATCTGAATATGGATTTTAAATTAGTTTATATGTGTCCAGTGTGGTGGTTTGAAACTAAGGGGAAAAACCTACCACAAAACCCCAAGGGGTTGCATGGCCATCGTGTAGGAATGAGTGTAAAGAAACCTAAACCATGAATGTTGGACCATTCTGTGGACCAGGCTCTCAACTGGCATTCAGCAGCAAAGCTTTGTCACCAGCCGTGTCCTGGAGAGACACCATGGTGTGTGACATGCTGGCATAACTCAGTGGTCAGCTATCTCATTCCTTCAGCTGAAAAATAACATCTGAAACTGCTTGATGTTGGTTATTCTGCTGCCAGGGTGGTGTTGCTGGTGCCTTTTGATCTCTTTGTGCAGACTGATTGGTGGCAGGGTGTGAGTGATGTGATGGTGAGTACCAAAGCCATGCTCCCCCACGTTACCTGCCTGCCATGGGTGTACAACATTTAGGAGTCAGGAGAACAGAGCTTGTCCAAGATTGCTGGGATGTTCTCATCCTAGGCAACGTGTTGTCATCACACTGGTTTTGTTTTATGGCAAGTGTTGAATAAATGTAATTAAATAAGGTGCTGTTTCAATAAGAACTAAGTCTGGGCACTGTCATTGGGATGATGGACACAACCTTTGGGTGGATAGACTCTCCAGTGTCCAACAGAGAAACATGAAATCCCTGCTGCTGGGAGGGGTGTTGGGTGAAAGCTGGAGCTCAATCCCTTTGGTCAACTTTCACGTTAGACCCAGTTCTGCTGACGGTTCCCTACAGCCATATTTAACCAACATCACCCCCAACCTGATTCTCTTTTGGGGCAGGAGCTTTATGAATGCTTTAAACTGGGAATTATTGCACAAACAATCTGTGCACCCAGCAAGCTCTGAGTCCGTTGACCTTTCAGAGCTACATAAATGCTGTTCAGAAACCAACTGTATAAAATCTTGATCATTTAACCCAACAGTAAGAAATATAGAAGTCCTCTAAATCTCCAGGAAGTGAAATTTGACCTTTTCTTTGTGATTCATCCTTGAGTTTCGTTTAATGATGATTCTGCTGTGAGATAAGGAGAGGGAGCCTGTCTCCAACAGCAAGAAATAGTTCTAAGTTTAGCATTTATGTTTGTAGAGAGAAAACTTGTCTTCATTTTAGTGACTATCTGATAGGACCAAAGGCTGTTTGACAGGAATAGGTGCCCAACCACCATGAACATGCTGTGGTCAGCAAAAGTCATAAAATAAACCACTTGATACAACTGCTTCAGGGGAAAATAGCAGACGTTGCAGTTCTTATCTGGCACTTGATTCCTTCACCATCTCACTGAGGTGGCAGAAAGTCTTTTACCCTCTTTATCACCCATGCCATGGGGCATCCTCCTCATTGGCTGAAGCACAGGGAGCTCAGGATTTGTTATGTTGGCTCTTTTGGCTTGTGATTGACTGGAAACCACAGAAAGCTATTCAGTATTGTTAGATTTATTAAGGATTTTAGGATCTTAAATGAGATGTTTATAGAGAAGTTAATCTTCTTGATTTTCATGCCAACATACCTAGAGCTGAAGGGCAAATTTAACCACTCTTTCAACAGGGTGTTTGGTTAGATCAAGATATTAATATCAGTTGGATTGCTTGTGTGTTCTGTGGTATAATGTAAGCCAAAGGCATGTACTTAAAATATCTTTGCACCTTGCAACACTGTATTTTAAGGCTGATTTTGACAAACACTGGCTTTCAGCAGAAACCAGATTTATTTTCATTTGCTTCTGAAGTCCTGGCATTTCTCATGGAAATGAAGAGTTTATTTGATAAACCCCACATGCCCAGGAACAGACTCCAAGCTCTGACTTGAACAGAACGATGCTGATTTGCACCCGTTGAAACTTTCAGCCCTTTCTCTTCTATTTCATACACAAAATTTGCAGAAGGGCAGCACCAAATTCCCTTCTGATTTTACTCAGCACTGGATCAGCCCCATAAAAGTTATCTGGAAAGGTACTGAACAGGTACTGAATACCTTGCCAAGTGTTTTTATTAACTGATGATGGAGAGCTACGTTAAGATCAGAGATCACCTTTCAAACCTTTTGGCCTAAATGTACTTTATCTTGGACTTAGAGTACATCCATCAAACTTTGAAGTTCAAAAACGAGCCAGTTGGGGTTTTTTTGGAGTCCTTTCACACTGCACAGTAGCACTGCTGTTCAAAAGAATTATCCAACTGTAAATTATTCACTGTAAATATTTATCTTTCATCAAAGGAAGGAAGTCCCAGAGGTGGTCCTGGCATCCAGCTGGCAAGTTTTCAGCAATATATAATTTTTATACACCTTTTTCCACACTGTGCAGTCAGCAAGAGTTGGTAGCTGCTGAAGAGTCTCCTGCAAAAGGCAGGAATAAGGGTAAGTTCCTCATAGATAACCACAATGGGCCACACTCTGCTCTTGAAGGGATTTATCCTGATTTTCTTTTCCCCCAAACCAAAGGTTTGCTTTTACTCTAAGGCAAAGCAAGATATTTGTTTCCAGCCAAAGCAAAACAGTTTGTAAGGTCCTGACTATTTCATTATAAAAATCTTTCTCTCATTTAAGCAAATTCTCAAAACATTTTATTTTTACCATATGATAGGGATGGAAGCTGGAGTTTCATGCTCCTCCAGGAGACACTAAAACCTCTTTGTTTGCAAAGATGATAACAACACTGCACAGATGTTTCAGACAAGCATGGACCTGCATAAACACAGAAAAAAAAACCCTGTCCAACCTCTCTAGCTACATTATACCAGGAGTAAAGCATGCAAAATTAATACAGCTCATGATACTGAGATAAGGAAAATGCCAATCAGCCTCCAACTGCTGCTATGGAGTGTCCCAGGAACACAGGATTTGGGCTAAAAACCACATCAGCAGTTGATGAATCCCTTGCAAAGTGGTGTGATTAGTTATTTTTTGGTTTTCCCTGCCATGGATGCTCTAGCTATGGCCTGGGGCAGAGCTGTGTTAGCACTGCTGGGGGGCAAGCTTCAATGTGGGGTGAGATACAGGGTGCAACTAGTGATGGGCAAGCAAATATTAAGGAAGAGATTGTCTTCACATCATAAACTTGACCTGTGTCAATTTTTTTCTGTAGCCATGCCAAGAAAGGAAAATTTTTACAGATATAAAGAAGAATCTTGTCGCTCTTCCCACACTTGTAGAGTGGTTTGGATGTAAGTACAAAATTGCTTTTGGAGGCTATTGGCCTTCCCAGCATTGAACTGGGTGATATGGGAAAATTCAGAGCTGGACTGGACCAATTCCTCAGCAACCTTCTCTGGCTGTACCTGCTGAAAGCAGGAGACTGGCCTGGGTGGCTTCTGGAGGTCCACAGCAGGTCCTAAGAAGACAGAAACTGTGAATGGTTTGCTGTAGGGATGAACAGAAGGCCACGTGTTTGACGTATCATGCAGGGGAGAAAAAAACCCTGAGACTTGAGCATAGCCTGGAGGCTTACACACAGGAAGATTTGCAAGTGAATAAAAAGTCAGCATTACATAAATAGAAGCTAAAGGATCAAAAGGCAGAGAGCGTGGTGATGCTTTCCACAATGCTTAGGTGTTTGTAGGTCTGATCAGGCTTGGAAAGCAAGATGAATAATTCCATGTCATTTGTATCGAATCAGAATAGGTGGCCCAAGGTCTACAAGTGGCCTGGAAAGACAAGGGGAGAAGCAAGATGAGGGGAAGGACAGCGTGAGCTTCAGGCAAAACCCATCCTGACCCATGCTGGCCGAAGCTCAGCCCCGAGGCAGCTGCTTTGCACCGTGGCATGGAGTAGCTGAGCAAACATTTTGGGGCTATTGCATTGGGGTTATCTTCTGAAAAGGGAGGACAACCTCCCCAGTGCTGCCTCCATCCTCAACCCCTCGAGCACAAACCCCTTATCCAACTCCTGCATAAATATCCTACAACTTTTAGACTCGTGTCGAGCCGCTTAAATTTCAAACCTGAGTACCTGGAATCATTTTTATTTATTCCCTTTCCACTCTGCCTGGCTGCTCGGGGGCAAATCCATAAAGATGATGCACTTCAAAATCAAAGCTTCTGCCTCAAAGTGGAGCAGAGCCATTAGTCATGTCACACAGGCCAAGGCTGGTGGAATTTGGCAGCGCTGTTTAAACTTTAACAAGGGGTAAATTAAATGAACCTTTACCTAAGATACACTGCTGAGGGCAGGATGCCTATGGTTACAATACAGCTGCTAATTTAGCAAGAACTGTGGAGTACTGGGCTTCATATTAAAATCCCTGTGTCAGCCAGGATCAATCCCTACAAATCTGCCAAGAAAGCTACAACTTGGATCAAACAATAACATTTTTACTCAGGCTGCACAGACACAGTTTGGCTCTGATGTGTTTTCCTGGGTGAATTACAAAAGCAGGATTTGGAGATTCTTCCATCTGGGGAATTAAAACGCTCAGAACTATTGGCTGTCAACTTGAAAAATGTTAGATTGCATCTCCACGATTGTCTTAAGTTTCTTGGAATGGAGCCCAGCTATTAGCAGGGGGTAAATAAGACAAAAATTGACAACAATGTGCATTCTAGGGCGAAGCGTTGAAGGATGAGTTTTAGATGTGAACAGTTAATGGATTTCTTAGAGCTGCAGTGTTTGATTTAAAGCTTCCCATGCTTTTGAAGCAGGTTCACCTCAGTTTCTCTCTGTATTTTTTTTTTTTTTTTAAATATATATTTTATTCCTTTTGAAGTGCTGCAAAACCGTGGGGTCGAGTTTATTAAAAATAAGTTTTAAATGTGCCTCTTGCTAGGTTTGAGGCCAGCCAGGTTCAGTGGAGCTGTTGGTGTAGACCAGTAGAGAAAAATGGAAATTGCTTGGTGAAATAAGGGTTAACTATTGTTTTCAAGTGTATCCACACTATTTCCAAATCCTCCTTTTGTTTTCATAATACACTGTGTGTGTATGAGTACAAGGTTGTAAGATCAGACTGGGAGTGATTCTGCACTTTAGAGAAATGGATTTTTTCTTTATTATTTCTACTGACTGACATGTGGACAGTAAGAATCCTCCTCTTAGATGGTCTTTCTGTCCTATATCATCTTTACCAGGGTAGAAAAGTCCTGAGAAACAGCTGATAATTTTACCATAGAGCCACTGAGTGAATAGCAGAGTTAAAAGAGGGGGAACATGTAAAACATCCCATTTAACACATTCATCAGGTTTTATGTGATGAGCATGAATACAAACACCTTGCCACAAGGTCCATGCAGCATGAATGAACCTAAATACCTATTAAAGCTCAGCTCAGTGAGATATTTCATCCTGAGGTTCTTGAAATGGCCCTGTATTCCCATTAAAGTCAATAGGTATATTTACATCCCTGACCAGTTCTGTGTGTCCTAAAATGTTCTACCAAGCTGAGGGCTGGCAAGCAAAGCCAACTCTTTATTCACGTCTCTTTATTTTACTGCTGAGGCAAATGAGTGGTTTTTCTGCCTCTCTCCAGACTTCCTTCCTTAGGAAAACATCTTCTCTGGTGTTTTTCTTGAGGTTCTGGATGTGTTTCTGGAAGGGCAGCAAGTTCCCCACCCTCCCCTGTGGCAATGCTGCCTGAACCTCTCTCCAAGCAGCTGATGGAGGTCTTGGGTATTTACACCAAGTCCAGTCCTTTCCTGGTGTCAGCACCAAGATTCACTTTGGGGCTTGAGGCAGGTTTCTAACCAGAACTCAAATAAATCTACCACCAATAACGATGAATTTGGGCACACAGCTTCTAAAAACAGTGTGCATATAATGCCTTTCATGTTGACTTCTCTCAACTGGGAAATGTCCCCTCCTGCCTTGTTCTGGTTATGTCCCAGGAATCACATTCTGTATCTGGAAGTTTGCTGGGTTTTTTTCTCCATATACACAAACAGCTCTGGATTTTCTCAAAATGCAAAGGAGGGGGTTTAAAACATTGTGTTTCCACAATTACAGTTGTGCATGATGGCATTGGAAAAGAAACCACTTTTAGTTGTATTTGGTTGAAGATGACCATCCAGAGGTCATGATGTTCAATAAAGAAACTGAACAAACTTCCAAACAATTTGTCCAGGCAGGACTTTAGTAAGAAATATAAACCTGAACATAAGCATCTGGGTTGTTCCATTTGATGGGACCGTACAGCCAACAAGAGATGGGCTAAACCACAGTGACCTGATGTCTTCTGTTTTTACCAAAAATTCACCCATTGGGGGCTAAGACCCTGGAACAATATAAACTCACAGCTTAGATTCAGTAGCTGCACCATCATCAGGTCACTGGGTTGAGTAGAAACTGTTGTGAGTACCCTGGCAAAGTATGGGAGCGGACAGGTGAGATGCAGCTTCACCAGGGTTCCTGTAAACGAGGAGTTTACAAGTCCCCATTGATCATTCCTCTTTGTAACATGTGTATAAAATAGCAGTTTGAGGTTTCAGGAGTGTCATGTCGGGGTGAGGAGTCCATCAATTTTCTTTGGCTGCAGGTTTCCCTGCAGTGGCTGGAGCGTAAATGACGAGAAGCTGAAGGAGAAAGCTGTAAATTATTGGGCTCTGCCAACTCCAATATCCTCAGCCTGATGGAGCCTTGATTTGACAGCAATCTGCTTGTCAGCCTCTCTTGCAAAATATTAACACGCTCAATTATCAAATGTGTTAGCCAACTGTTAAATCTAACAGAGCAGTTGAAGGTCCAGAGACACAAAAGCTCAAACTCGGTTTCCCTTCCTGCTGCAAAGTATCTGCTGAAGCTCAGGAGCTGCTCATCCTTGGCTTCTGTTGGTTTAGGGAATTCTGGCTCTTTCTGTGAGAAAACTGGAAGGAAGAGCACGAGTGGTGTTGCTCAGCTTCCCCGAGTGCAGCCTGAGTTTCTACTCATGGTCAGCAGGA
>NW_008597177.1:14586-26488 GCF_000691845.1 Merops nubicus | reverse complement strand
GAGAGGCTGCGAGCAGTCCCCTTTCTGCCGCCCCCCTTCGGCTCTGCCCGGGGGAAGGCAGCTCGCCACGCTCGCTCCCGAAGAACCAGGCGGAGGCGGCCGCGGAGGAGTCGCCCCGCGGCTTCTGGCTAAGGGGTGCCGGCGCGATCAGACAAAGACAAGGACGGGCTTAGTAAATATTGGCTGGCTTTGTACAGCGTTAGCTCTTCTTTTTCTTCTTTTTTCCCCTTCTGCAAATGTAGGTGGGACTCCAGAGGAAGGGCTGGGAGTTATCTGCTGTGCTGCTTGTTGGGCCAATACGAAACCAGGGGCCAAGAAAGAGCTTAGGCAAAAAGAGAAGAGATGGGACGCAAATTCAGTTTTCCATGCTGATTTTAATCTTCCTTAGAAGCGTGTGCTGGTCTTTAACTCTCAGGATGCACCATCAGAGTACAGTAAAGAGGACTGTTGTGTTTTCGGCAGAGTGAGTACATCTGCAGCTGATCTGAAGTGCAAACTTGTACTTTAGCATCTCAGTAGGAGATAGATGTAGCAGGTCGTAACAGAAGTCCAAGCATGCTTGAGAAGGAACCTGTTTGGTTTCTGACAAATGTGATACAAGCTGCCAAAATGACAAGGCATTTCATGCTGGCTGGCTTTACAGGACCAGTGGGGAGAGAGGAAATGAATTAATCTTGAACTGCTAGCAACTGAGCTTTCATGTTTGGTAACAGCGGGGCACTTGCAGAACTTGTCAATACAGGTTACTGGCTGCTCCTCTTTACACCAGAACTGAACTGGAGGTGTGGTGGGAAACCTTTCAAAAGGGAAACGCCATTCAAAAATCAAGTTAATTCAATTAAAACCCCCATGTTGCTCCAGTTTCTGTGTCGAACACACCAATTACTTAGTTCACATTCAATAAATGGCAAATAGAGGAAAAATCTGCCAGGAAGGCATCAGGCTATGGCAGACAGAATTTTGGGCCCACTTTTTATCTGACTGTTGAACCACCAGGGTTTCCGTGGGGAGAGGAGTAGAATGCAGCAGCCATCCCATGCAGTCAGTGGTTCCCCCCATTGACTGGTAGATTAGTAGCCTTAGCAGCTTGTGCTCAAGGCAGACAAATACCAAAACCAAGTATGAAGTTCTCACAAAGATAGAATATGATGGTCTGTACTAACTGACTTACCTACCAAAGTTTTCCATGCCATAGAGTTGCTCATCAAAAAAGTCACCTCTCCCTTCTGAATCCTCCACGAAATTTTTCTTAAAAAAAAAAAAAAAAAAAAGGCAGTATGAAGAAAGCTTTTATTACTGGAAACATTCAGACCCTTGGTTTTGTATCAATACACTTGGTAGTGTCTGTCTTGCCTGGATCTGAATTTGCTTCAATTGCTACTCTTGTGTGCAGGAACAAAAAGTTTGAGAAAACTAGTCTCTTAATTTCAACTGCCTTGTTGCATATCGCATATCTCAACAGGCCAGAGGCTATTTCAGATCACTATTTTGGTAGAGGCCGTGCTGTTCTCCGAAAGATTAGCTGGAGGATATCTATGTTATGTTTTTACAAGCAGATGTAAGCAAGTTCTGCCCAGTTGTTGAAGGTCTGAACAGCAGCTCTGCTGGAGCTGGGGCTGGTGGCCTTGCAGATCAGGGCAAGGTAAGGCCATGTGGGTGGCCACCCGCTCTGGTTCAGAACTGACTCCTGTGCAAGCAGGTATGGGCATAGTAGGAGCCTGGGGTGCTGTGCAGAAATAGAATATGGGCCTGTTTAAGGCCACCACAAACATTATTTAATATAATTTAAAGTTGACTGAAATGAGTGACCAGAGCAAATCTTGGCTTTGAACAGAAGTCACATTGTGAACTTTGCCTGGTCTCAGCTTTAAGCATGATTGTTGCAGAGCTGCATGAAATGGCAAGTGAACTGTCTTTCAGAAGCTTTGCTGTGCCACCATTGTAGGTGCAGCGTTTGGGAGCCATTATCTAACAGAGCTTGTGAGGGCTGTCCCTGCACAGACACCTGTGTGTCACAAAGCTGAAAAGGGGTTGTGTGAACCTGTGTGTGTTGGTGAAGTCTCCGTGCCCTACTGCAGATGCAAGTATGGGGAGCAGAGGGACTGTTTTCCATGAGACAGCTCTGATGATAGCTTGTGCTAGGCAGATGTTAAGAAATGGTTGTCTCTGTGTGTGTGGCATGATTACAATATTTAGTTGTCCTCTGTGGCAGAATAGTAATAAAAACTTTTGATTTATTTCAGGCAGACTCAACACTGGCTTCTCTAGACATGATAAGCAGTCAGTTCCAACCTTATGCAAGATGACCACTCCGTGGTAGTGACTACTTGTTGACAGGCTTGGTGGTCTGATTGTTTGGAGGAGAGAGGGGCTGCAAGCAGAGGACTTCTCCCCCACCCCTTCTTCCAGTGAAAGTGAGAACTGTGTTCTGTTGGTGCTCAAGTATGCTGATTAGTGTTGCTGTTTTTTTAAAAAGCTTCTATCACAGAAAGCTCCACTGCCTCTCAGAGCTGTGCAGTTTCCAGTTTACCAGGTGTTCCTTTTTAATCAGGGCAGTCAATTGCCTAGCATTTATAAAAGGCCTTAAGTGAGGAAGTAATCAGCACTGTCTATTATAGCAAGAATAGGATTTGCAATCAAATAGTGACGTGGCTAATGTCATTGAAACATTTTCACTGGTGGCTTCATATTCTCAGGCACTATGCCTCAAATTTGGTGTGGGGGAAAAACTGCATGTTACATCATATGGCACAGGTAATGCAAGGTGATTAAGTTGTCAGTTTGCTGTAGAGGAAACCCAGATGATAAAATGAGTGGGGACTTTGTCCGTCAGGTTCAATTAACTCAGATGTCTTACTGTTGTCCTGAAGCTCACCCCCCACAATAAGCAGGTGTATAAGGAAAGTTCAGGCAAAGCTGAATGCTGAAAGACATCAGAGAATCTCCTCCCTGAAGAAGGATCTTCTCAGCTGAAGGCAAAGCTATTTTGAGTAGCCTGATAAACAGAAGAACGTTCCAGGAAACTACTCCCATTCAAACGTGTCTCTGATGATCACCCCCAATTCCTTTTGTTCCCATAAGCAATACTTTCTCTTCTAATTTCTATCAGGGTCTGGAAGGGAAATAGTGCACCAACAGTTACAATATCTCCCATAAATGCCTATCGTATGCAATGGAGATGTTGTCTCTGTGTTGAATTCTTGGTTCAGGGGTGTAACAGAAGACAAAGAAACTCCACCTAAGATAAGATGCTTTCTGAATATAGTATCATTTTATCTTTCCTTCCCTGCAGGACATACATGTGATTTCATTTCTTCTGTACGTTTCCAAGCAGTGAGCCAGTTTTGTTACAGAACAGGGAAGTTTAGGACTGAAGGGGGTCAGGTTTCATGGCTGGAAGTGATTCATGAATTGGAGTTTAAGATCCATGCTCCCAAATGACGTATTTACGAATAGCATCAAGGACCAGCCTTTGAAGATGTTACTGTCCTAAATGGGGAGCAAGAAAGTGCTGTCAAATGCATGGGGAAAGAAACATGAAATATTCACTCCCTGCAGCACTGCTGGAGCATGTAAGTATGTGCAGGATAAGATACACACTGTAAGACCATCCTGGAGTGTTTGTGACTTCAAACCAAAGTGCTGAGACAAATTTCAGCAGAGGCACAACTGTCCTGCTAAATCAACAAAATAGCCATCAACTAAATAGCCATCACATCTCCATAGAAGGAATTTTATTCTCAGAGTGTGAAAGTCATCTCAGGCTAGTTTTGAGGGAATTACATTTTGAGTGAGCATAAAGATTATTAAATATAATTATGTTGGGTCTCTTAAAAAGGACTAGATGAAAATGTGGTCATTAGAGGCTGGGATGTCTTTTACTCAAGAATTGAGTAAAACTGAGTCCTTTGTCAAAACAGAGGTATCATCAGTGATCTGGGACAGTTACAAAGGAGTTCTTGATACAATTACTTTACAGTTCCCTAAAGCCTGCAATGAATTTTTTCACAAACCTGTTTGGCATATTAAAACTTGTGTTTGCTGCGTTCTTATTCCATACCCCATTTCTGCTGTCTGAGTAGGGCAGGGGAATCCTGCAGAGTCAAGGGAGACTACAGGGAATTCATTATTAAAGCAGAGGGTGTTTGTATTTTCTGTCCACTTTGCATTTGTGTCCTCTCCACAGAGCTGGTGTGGTGTATGGCACTTGGCTTCTTTCTGCCTGGGCTCTGGGCAGTAAAGAGTGTGGCAGCAGCACGTCCTGGGTAATGTGAGTTACATGGCCAAGGCTGCTGCTATCAGTTTTTTGCGTTTACCTCTTTCCAAAAGGGTGGGTCCCTTGAAGTGTATTTTGTAGCTTTCTTCAAGTATGTTGCTCTATCAACACATCTCTAATTATTTATTTGGGAGCAAAATTGAAAGGTGGGGTAGTTATCACCATTTCCCTGTAATGCACACATTGGGTAAAGAATTGAGGCCTATGTCATGGGTCAAAGAGGGACTGAGACAGACATAATGGTACATTTCTCTGTAGGATTCTACATGAGGTCCATTTCATACAATCAGAAAATAGTTCGGACTGAAAGAGACATTTAAAGGTCATCTCTTACAACTTCTCCCTGCACTGAGCAGCAACATCTTGAACTAGATCAGGTTGCTCATGGCCCTGTCCAACCTGACCTTGAATGCTTCCAGGGATGGAGCATCTACCACCTCTCTGGGCAACCTGTTCCAGTGTCTCACCACCCTCACTGTAAAAAATTTCTTCCTCCTATCTAACATAAATCTACCTTTTTATAGTTTGGAATCATTACTCCTTGTCCTGTCACTACAGGCCCTACTGAAAAGTCTGTCCTCATCTTTCTGATTGGCCCCCTCTAAGTATTGAAAGGTGCCAGTAAGGTCTCCCTGGAGACCTCTTCTCCAGGCTAAATCAACCCCAACTCTCTTGTTGATTGCATTACATGTTAATTATCTGAAAGCTAAACAGAAAAAACTTAGTACATATGGAAAGTACTAAATAACCGGTGAAGATTAATCCATAAACAACGGGACAGAGAGCACTGAGAAGACAATGATACTTCTAAAACTTAATACTAGTCTCTTTCTCAAATCACGGGGGTGAATATTTCCCCATAAAAATACGCCTTTTTTTGTTAGTCAGGTGTGTGCCTTATATTACGTTGTGCATCCTGAGGGCTACCCACAGCATTCCTGTTGTGTAGGTACTGGGTAGGGGGTTTATGTTTGTGTTTTGTGGAATATTTGACTGCTACTCTTTGCCCACACCATTTTGCAGTTCTGCAGGACCAGTGGGGTGGGTTCAGCTGGCAGCTGCAAAGGTGAGGCAGAGCAGCTAGGATTGTGGAAGACGTGTTCAGATAACTCACTTCTGGTTTGATGTCCAAACTAAGGGAGGAGCAGAGCAGGAGAAGGCAGGGTTGAGAGAAGAGACAGGGATTCAGGCACGAAGAGCTCTTCACCTGAGAAAGACTGAGTAGATTGGTGCTGTTTAGAGACAGTAAGAGAATGGAGAAATAGAATATTCAGAAACCCAAATCTGATGGGAAAAGGTAATCTAGATCCCTCTGCTTACTTTTCCTTAGTAACACAAAGTTATCAGAGAAACTGAAAGTCCAAAAACATCACAAGGGTGAGGTGTGCTCTGTACCACATCATAGCCTGGAAATGCATTGTCACACGCTGTCATTATCTCAGCCAACGTTCCAGAAAAATCCAAAATAGAAGTAAATAATTGAATAATGAGAAGCAAGCAACTCTGTCTTATGCCTTTAGCTGTTATACTTATTAAGCTGTGTAATGATTCATGACCAAACCTAACTTCCTGACAATAGGAAATAATTTTTTTCTAGCAGCTCAAGCAGCCTGCATGAAGGGAAAAAAAGTACATTTCCAAAGCTGTTTGGAAAGCTGTTCCCTTTTGGGTGGGAGCCTGAAAACTCCCATTAACTCTCACTTTTAATGTCTGGCTTCCCAGCGTATGGAACACTGGTAAGATGGAAATACTTAACATGTCTTCTGAAACAAATCTGAAACACATTTGGCAGTTGGGTGTCCCTCTCCACACATCAGCATGCACGGGAGAAGCTGTGCAGAGAGGGAGGTGGTTAGCACATGAGCCTGAGTCATGGGAGATAAGTGTTTCTATAGCAGCCACCTTTGAGGGAAAGGGGGGATGGAGGTTCTCTAGGGACAGCAGAGAAGTGTCTGCCGTGGCTAGAAGAAACTTGGTTTTGCCCATGCCTTGTTGATCTTTCTAAGAATATTAACAGAGAGCTGGATTATGCAGTACTTCTGCTAATGGGTGGACTGACAATTGACAAAGCCTGTATTTCAGTTGACATTATTTTTTTTTTTTTTAGAATTTGATTTCATTATTGTCATTGAGAACAAATAATTTGTATGGAAACTCTCACACTTGCAGGTCGGATTGTTTACCATTTAATACTGTGTGGATGAGATATTAAGTCTAGGTGATAGCAGCCACAAGCTTTAACATGGTCTTGTGCAGAAGAACGCAGCCTGGCACATGTGATGCAACTTCCAAAGCTCTGTACTTCAACTTCTTTGATCTGTGGGTCATCTTAAAATTTCCCTGCTGGAAGCACACACCTCTGCATCAGTGAAATCAAGGAGACTGGCTGCAGGCTTGCTTTCCTCAGTGACCATGGATAACCATCAGTAATCCTCAGTAATCACAGATAGATACCTTATCAAGGCTGTGACCCTTCACGCTGCAGCAGATGAGAGGTTTAAGACTCTGGCCAGATAGAATCAGTGAGCTGGGGGCAACGATAGTCAGAGTGCTGGGAGGGGCTTGTTAGCAAAAGGGTGTGTGGATGCTTAAACACCAGAGTGGGGGTACCTGTTCTGTTTGATATGCAACTTGTGACATACAAAATCGAAGGAAAACCTAAGAGGAGAAAGGTGGTGGGCAGATCTTATCTCACTCAACAGGGTTCCTCTTGCTGTCTTATACCAACAATTTTATACAAAATAATCTAGCCTGAAAACATGTTGATGAAGAATGTGTTAGATATATGTCCACAATGACACTTTGGTCTGTGAAACGTCAACCCAACTTCAGACTAAGTTCAAAAGGTTTAAGGTACTGCATGAAACAGTAATGGCTTCCTACGTGCATTGGATATTGAGATTATTTTAGGCTGCCATATTATCCTAAAGCTGTTGGGGAAACTGGAGAGAGCTCTGAGAACAGCAGAATGCACAAGCATGGGTTGAGTAATCACCTTAGGAAAAAGTTACGAAGAGCAGTATGTGCAAACTGACAGCTCTATGGGAAGAAAATGCTTCACTGCAAACAGCAGGACAGTGTTCATGCTGATAAAGAAGAGAATGCTTGATGATATTTCTTGGAATCGTGTAGTGAGAGAAAGGTGAGAAAGTTAAGCTTGGTAACAGGAAACACTTTCTAGTCATGAGGTCTATTTTGGCTTCAGAAGTGTCTTACAAGGAAAATAATGGTAATCGTGCTAATTGGGATATTCAGAAATAAAGCTGATGAATCATTAATAAATGTAGAAGCCTGTGTCATGGTAAAAGTGGAGTAAATACTCAAAGATGTCTTGGTCTCTTCAGAAGCTTCATCAATACCAAGAAATTGAAAACGATCTCCTAAAATTTCTCCTAAAGCAACAAACTCCACAAGGTGATCAGTACCAGGGAAGGTTTTGTTTTTTTTTCCTCTGAATCCTGGTGGGAAAAAATCAGCAGTCATAAAAGGAGATAATGTGGAATTGCCATCAAAGTGAATTGCATTACGACTTGTTGCTCACCCTCTGTGTTAATGCTCCTGAGAGTGCCAAGTTTACCGTGGATAAACAGGAGTTTTTTTTAAACCTTTGCAGTAACTTTGGAATTCACATATTCACTGAATGCACTCTAGGGGAAAGAAGATCACCCCCAGCTCTCATTTCTTTCCTTATCAGTTGCTGTTTGTGAAAAATTATTTGTCTTGATCCAATTAAAGGTGCATTTTGAGATTTCTATGAATTTGAATATTCTATATAATGACTAAAAAGAATGGTATATGTTTCCAAGTATTTGCATAGTTCTACACATTTTAGTGTCTCCATTATCTTTAGGTGCTATCTTGACTAATACAGAAAATTCTTGCATGCAGTGACAATAATTTGCATTTTTAGTGCATCTCCTTAGAGGACCTATTCTTTGCTTAATCTCAGACTTGTTTGCAGTAGTGCTGCAGTGTGCTGAAATCTTAAAATGAAAATCAGTCAAACTACCCTTAAATCACCTTGCTGTTGAGTAAAGGAATACGATTTTCAATTTTCTTCAACCTTTAGTGAGTCTGTACCATCCCAATGGGAGTGTCTCACAGGGTTAGTTCCTGGATGGAAGGCATTAAAGGTTCATTTCATCCTATTCCCAGGTATTGAGGGTGGTGGTATTCTGTTCTTCAGTCCAGCCTGCATCAGCACCTTAGCTACAGGGTATGTTTTTTCTGTCTTCACTGATGTCTGTATTTGACAGACCTTTCCAATTTTTTTTTTAATGTGATTTCAGCTTCCAAACAATTTGCTGAAGAAGTCTTGAAAGCACACAATGACTACCGGAAGAAACACGGAGTGCCCCCATTAAAGCTCTGCAAGAAGTTAAACAGAGGAGCCCAACAGTGAGTTCAGTCCTTTCTTTGCTCTAATGAGGTTTGTGGCACTTTTACTTGTTAGGCTTGACTGTGCATACTGCAAAAAAATATTTACCTTTTGATGTGCTGATATTCAATGAAGACTTACTGAGTGGAAAGTGACAGACTACTGTTTCTGTCTCCCTACCCAACTCTTGTCATCCCTTCTTTCTCCATCACATAGCACCAGTTGATCACATGGTCACTTCTGTGGTCACAACCATAGAAATCTTTCTTGCATCATTTTCCAGATGTGGACTGCATCTGTCTATGCTGGTATGTCTCCTCTGCAGAGGGTTGTTGCCTAAAACATGCTTCATGACCACCTCTGTCAGATAATGGATTAGCATCTGCAGGAGAGTATCTACTGCTGCTGGAATAGTGAGAAACAACTTTTGCATGATAGGAAGTGATGACTGGTCTAAGATCAATGGAATCAGAAGGAAGTAATTTCAAATCAAACTGTCGTATCTCCTTAGCCCAAAATCAAAATGGTCACATGTTGTTTTGTAGTCTGGCAGGAGGGGCACATCTTACATCTATCTTCTCCAGTGCTGAAGACTACACAAATTCTTGTCAGTCGAACATACAGTGAATCCATCTTCCTGCTGTCTGAGTTAAGTCTTCCTTACAGAAATTTGAGTCTAACACAGCGTGTCCTCTTTATTGTAGATATGACAAACAGATTATTTCCTTTCCCTTTACAGCAACCTTTTTTAAAGTAGATTTGAAAACCTTCATTTTTCTCAGTCTTATCCTTGCAGTACAAAGGAAATACCTGAAGGAGTAAATGCTGATTAAACTATTCAGAAAATGAATGTATTTCCATAATATCTAAACAGTAGTCAGTTTAATCCCAACAAACATGAGATTTCATCTCCCGTTGAGCTATCTACCATAACCATGCAGACTTCTCCTCACCAGCTGTCTGGGAGCCACAGGGACTGTAGCCTTTCCAGAACCTGATTTACTGTCCCAGCATGGTGCTGCTCTGTCACACAGATGTGCCAGCTCCTGCACTCCTAGACCAGAGATCTCTGCCAGGTGTTGTGCTGCACAATGCACCATGTATGTGGCATGTGGACATACATGCTGGCAGCAAGGAAAATCTGATTCTGCCTTGATTTTTTTCACTTTTTTTTTTTTCTTGATAACTGGATACAGTATTTCTAAGAGATGGAATGCTAGTGATTTTTCCACATACCTTTGCAATCTGCTGGGGCTTTCCTTCTCTTCTTAAAAGGTTTGTTTTGTTTCTGTTTTACATGGTGCCTCACAACAAGGAAGAAATTTCATTGACTGGTTGATAACACTTGTGTCTCCAAAGTGCTACAGTTGGTTTGAGCAAGTCAACTTGTATGAATAGTTCAGATTATTCTGTCAAATATGCATTGCTCCATATTTATCTCTAAGTGTGCTATTGCCCTTGCTGGGTATTTTTAGGTCCTTTTGGAATTCCTCACAGCTCTCTCCTGTCTCAGCTGACTTTCCCTGCTGTGATGAGTAACAATAGGAAACCTTTGGCTACAGTCTGTAGGTTAACTTGTAAGAATTAAGACACATGTTCAGAGACTGGTGAAACTAGTTGATAGCATGAACCAGAAATAGTTTGATCTTGATAGAGGACATGAAATACAAGAAATCTCTTATTTGTCAGGACAGATTTTGCATAATCTCAAATTCAAAGAACTTCACCTTTTCTTTAGGTGTATCTGAAATCTTTGTTGGTACATATCCGGTGTATCTCTCGGAACTTCTCTGTGCCTCTGTACTGAAAACGGTCTGTTTCCTACTATTTCCACTTCCAATAATTGCAACAGGTTAGATGAACTGACTGTTGGATCCCTGCTTTAGCATGAGATGAGTCACCCTCAGCAGGTGTCTGTTTATCTCTGACGGTAATGAAGCATAGGGTGATGATCTCAGATGCAAATCTCATGTTTTCAACTGCCTGAGCTAGAGTGAATTAATCACCCTTTGGCTCAAATCCTTGGCAACTTTGTCCGTGTGCAGTGTGTACTTTGTTCCAGTCTTGCCTCTTGCTTGGGATGTGGGAATCCTTGAAGAGAAAATAACAGGACTGTAGTGATATGGGGCATGAAGGAGCATCTAGAGATCCTCCAGTTCAGGATCTATCAGACTGACAGCTGACAGGTTTTCATTATTTCTGAATTAATGGAAGTAGCCAAATACTTTGTTTGTTTGTTTTGGGGGGCGGATTAGGATAGAAGGAAATGAGAACCTAATGACTGAAGTACTAGTTTGGGCCAAAATGTTCAGCTGGACAAATTTCCTGTCTCTGGCAGATGTCAGTAATTCATGACTAGGGCTGGAGCAGCAGGACAAAACAAATGTGGCAATCCTTCCCCCACCATCTTCTCCCAGAAATTACAGATTTCTCCTGGAAATTATGGTTTTCTTAAACAGTAGGTCGTATCCTCATTTTTTTTGTCACTGTTGTTTAATAAGCCCTGAAGATCCCCCCAGACACACTGTAAATTTGTCTAGCTCGCTGTCAAACCCACACGTGCTTTGGCATCTGCATCATCCTGTGGTGATGACTCCTGCTGCCTAGTGTGGAAAAAGTGCTTTGTCTTACTTCACTTTTAAATCTATGACCTGGTGATTCTGTGTGTTGCCTCCTATTCCTTATGCTGAAATAGCAGTCTTTCCAATTACACCCTCTCTGTACTGAAGCCTTTCCAATGCTGAATAAAGAGCATAATTGTTTTACTCATGATGTTCTTCTTAACCCTATTGTCATAAGCCAATAAAATACATCCCACACTCTCACATGTCAGCTTCTATAGAGACAGTGCTGCTTATCCCCATGTTGGTGTACACAGTTGTTGCCTCAGATTCTCCGCGTGCTCCCCTTCTCTTCCGTACTGTCACCCAGCACATTGCTCTTGTTTTGCATTTGACTTTTGTTCAAAATGTAGGGTTTTTACCCTTGCTTTGACTGAATCCCTGCTTTGTTCTTTTTTCCACCTCACTGAGAACATGTAAAGTTACTCCTGGCTTAGAAATGTCAGGAGATGAGAGCTGTAGCAATTGCTGCAGGCACTTCTCTTTCCACCAGCAGCTGCAGCTAAGGATGGCTGGTGGCTTTCCAGGTGCTGGGCAGAACATGGTGGGTGGAGGTCTGCCCTTTAATGTCTTTTAGGTCCCTCTCAGCAGTGACACAAATGCTTAGGAAAGACAGGGAAAACAGCC
>NW_008597177.1:6505-14555 GCF_000691845.1 Merops nubicus | reverse complement strand
TTTCCCTCACTCCTAGATTTATGTAAGCCTAAAGCATCCTTGGCTTCAGGGCTTTGCAGCTGAGTAACTTGACTTAAACCATCATCTTCCAGGAAAATTCCTTCCCTGAATCTCCTCCCCTTCCTCTTGCTTCTCCTCCTCTCTGCTTACTGTAGCTGTGGTCTGTGACTCAATAAGTGGATTTCTGTGCTAGGTATGCAGAAGAACTGGCTACCACGAGGGTCCTCAAACACAGCTCTGAGTCTGCTAATGGGAAATGTGGAGAAAACCTAGCGTGGGCATCCTATGACCAGCCAGGTAAGCTTTTTTCTGTTGTTGTCTCACAGGCACTGGATGAATGGTTTGTCTCATGTACTTTGAGCTCAGAGCATCTGGTTGCAAGACTACTGGCATTTCCTCTGCTTCAAAAATGCCTCCACTGCAGCCCAGCCCAGGCTCCCTGTGGACAGGATGGTGGTTTGCAGTTCCCTGCGTGTACCAAGAACAAGGAGCACATGTAGGCATGAAGGGGGTAAGGGACTGTGGTAGTGCACCATGGCAGCTTGGCTGCTCCTTCTGTCCCTATCTTGAGTGCTACTTGTACGTCCATGGGAGGAGAGAAGGAAGCCATCAATGCCCAGTACTTC
The DNA here is from genome assembly GCF_000691845.1 of Merops nubicus. NCBI lineage: Eukaryota > Metazoa > Chordata > Aves > Coraciiformes > Meropidae > Merops > Merops nubicus. The sequence goes on along the minus strand of NW_008597177.1, from coordinate 13,929 downwards.
ACCTTTATCCTTGGTTTGTCCCAGAAAAAGAGAGGGATGACCACAAGTTAGCTGTGACGAGGAAGGTACAAAAATGGCCATTGCATGCTACGCAGCAGTTCCTGTTTGTGGAGGCAAAACCAAGGTGGGGATGGGCACCAATGTGACAGAGGATAATGTGTTAGGCATCTAGTCTCTTCTGCTCTACCAGCAGACAGGCTTTGAGCTCTTTTCCACACCTTCGCTTTTGAATACCAAGGCACTCCATATATTTTCTGGTCATAAATATAACGTGTAACTGACAAACTTTGGTTTGGATGCCCAAGGAGCTGAATTTTGGCCAGGATGACAGCCCTCCATTGGAGCAATGCTCAGCAGGGTCTTCCATCCTGCCTCCTCCAGTGGGCAGGGCTCATGCCTTAGCCCGCTGAGACAGCAGGTGGAAGGTATTAAAAGTGACCACTTGCTTTGTTTATTCCCATCTTCCCCTGGAATTTCCAGCACAGCCTTAGGGAGACAGAAGTTAATTTCTGCAGGCTGGAGGCCCTGTTTGAAGGACCTGGAAATTTTAGTAAGTGAGTTTTAGACCCAGGGACACTGCTCGGTTCCTCTGCAAGTGCCAGCTCTAGTCCCCTGCGGGTGCTTTTTTGTGTTGAAAAAGAAACCCAGGGTGGAAAAATACAATTTGATCTGCTCATATTTGGCATTCTGTCCATTGCAAGCGTCTGAGGCAAGGGTTCAGAGCAGCATGGGAAAACACAGATGTATGGCAAAGTTTGCACAGAGGCTATGACTCACTGACTGAGCTTACTTCTTCCTTCTTGTTTGTGTTAGCGGCCTGTGCTCTTTCCCCAAGGTTAAAGTTATGGAATTCCCATTTAGAGAGCTGGAAAAACCGATATGAATTCTTCCATAAACTATATATTGCCCATCTTTTTCTGGATCCCATTTTTTGTCTTCAAGGCACTGTTTCCATACATAACTTGACAGTTTGGAGCAATTTTGTTGCTTTTTTTTTTTTTATCCACAAGATTGAATGTCTTGCTGAGAAAATTAAGTCACATCCTCTTTTGTTCTGTAAAACACTTCGACATTTCCTGTGTAGCAAGATCATTCAAAGTACCAGAATGAGAAAACTAGTTCTTCAAAGAATATTATTCTCTAGGTTTAGTCATCATCTCTGTGGAGCTGGTTCATTCTTCCTCTTTTTCTCTTATAGTTCCCTTTGGATAGTTAATTTGTACCCTGCTCAATGAGGCTGAAATCTGTATTAAGGCATCCATTCAAGGGCTTGACAAAGGCAGGCAGTGTCTTCCGGCTTCTTTCCCAGATAAAGCAAAACCCAATAACCTCCAGCATACTCTGTATTCCCTCTGAAAAAGTGATGCTATTGTTTATTTTGGCTTTTACTGAGTTCTGTAATAATGCCAGGAGATGCATTTCTTGTTTCAAGGAAGATTTAAGTTTTCAACTTACAAAAGCCTTCTAGTTTGACTCCTCTCCTGGGACAAGAATACCTTGAATTGTGTTCAGGATTTGAGAGTTACACAGCCTAAAGCTATCACTGGAAATATGTTTATCCCTGTAATCCAAGAAATAGTTGACAGCTGTTTCCTCCCCTAGTCCTGCAGGAGCTGCTCCGTGGCAGACTTCTCTCTGTCTGGGTTCAAACAAGTGAGCTGTCACCTGCCACTGCTGCGAGGGCTGTGCCCCGCCGGGCTCCTCGGGGGGCCCCCGCCCCTCTCGGTGTCAGGGGGCCGAAGGCAAGCTCTGCTTGGGATGGCTGCTGTAGTCGTGAAGGACGTCCCGTGTTGCCTGTGGAAACACTGCAGCTCACGGGCTCCAGGGAGTCTGTAAGAGCAATAGGTGCATGTTATCCCCCAAACCTGTGACGGGAGGAACCTGAGTCTGCCTGCGGATGGGCACTGGTGGGCAGGGCAGCACAGGCAGCCTCTGCCCCAGCCCCGCAGGAGCACGCTCTGACCAAGAGCCTGCCTTGCTGCATCTTTTGCAGTCTAAGACCAGGCTTATACAGTACTGTTAAATAAAATAAAGTAAAATAAAATAACGACCTGCATAAGAAATGCTGGAAGTGGAGGGTTCCTTCCTAAAACTGTTAGTATGACTTCAGTTGAGGTAGATATTTTATTTCTGAGGTAAATTTAAAAGCTGCCTTCTTTCCCCTCAGACTGGTGGGAGGAAGGTTGTGAAAACAAAAGACAGAAAAATGTTTGAGGAAAATCTGAGGTCTGGGATAGTTGGATTTTTAGATCACTGTGGTGTTTCCCATCCTTGCACAGAAATACATCCTATGTGATTTTACTAGAATGTTTTTAGCAGTTTACTCAGTGGGATTACTTGAAGATTTAAGGAATTTTTTTTGGTATGAGGAGAAGGTGAGGCTGGGCCCAGAGAAGATAAAGGTTAGGGGGAGCTGAATACAGTAGTAGGGCTGCCAGAGCCTTGTGTTCCCAGTAGTGAGGCTGCGAATGTATTCCCAGGCTTCACACACAAACACACATACAGAGCACGGACATGTGTGTGTGTTCAGGAGGCCACACGTCAGCACAGACAGATGCAGTCAACACCAAAATCAACAGCACAAGTGGCCCCAGCCTGTTTCCCTTTCTGGCAGATTGCAATGAAGTATGTTACTGGAATACAGAGAGATAAAATAATATCATATAGACATATAAAATATCCATTTACCAGTAATAGGTTTTAAAAAATTTATATTTTTATAGGATTACAGTGTGTGTGTATTTGTGTTTGTGGAATAATAATAATGGAAATATGGAACAGTAATGGAAATAAAGTTCCAGTGTGGCTGGCTGCAGCAGCTAAGCTCAGACACTCACTCTGCCCAGTAGCTGCCCCTTTATCCTGGTGTTCCCCAGTTTTTGCACCTGGACCCTGAGGCTGGAGCTCCACTCCAGCTGCCAGCACAGTGCACCTTGCACAGGAGCACACGCAGCTTCCTGGCCATCGGCCGGGACCCCTCCTTGTCTCTGCAGTGGTCATACACTTCTGTAGTGGCTCCTCCCAGGCCACTTCACCTGCCCAGCATCTAGTCCAGCTTGTTTCACTGTTGCTCACACAGTCATACCCACCCTGGTGCTCCTGCTGCTGGCACTGCAGATACACAGGTCCCTGCAACCCCTGATCTGTCACCAGTTGTTGGCTCTCAACCCCATCACCCACACAGAATGGAGCTCCTCACCCAGAGGCATAGCTGGAAATTAAATTTAATGAAACAGCAGCACAACTGATGAGCAGCAGATCATGGCCAGGCAAGAGTACTGACATGTTTATGTGCAGTTGCCCCTTATTACCTCTCTGTCTTTCAGAGGGTGGTATCAGCAGAAGAGCTTAACATCATGACCGTTAGTCCTACATATGGATGGGCCTCATGTGGTCAGTCCTCTGTCCATGTGATGCAGCTTGAGGCAGAGTCAGTGTGGCCATGTTACTAGCTCAGAGCTTGGGGAAATAAAGTCACTATGCTGATTCTAGACCTAGTCTTGGGCAGAACTGTACTGGACACTAATTCAAGAATTGTTGCACCAAGTACTTATGCAATGTTGATGTGTCCAGAGAGTTGTGGTACTGATAAAACTCATTACAGCAAGAGTCAGTCTGTTCTGAAATGAACATCTAGTAAGTCTAACCAAGCAGGTCATCAGTCAGCTATTGCTAGGAGAAGGGTGGAGCCAAACTGTGTTCCCATAGAGAAAGTGTTGAAATTATGAATGTGGTTTACAGCAATGCAAAAGGGAGCATTTGTTGTTGTGCTTAGGTTTGGGTTTGGTTTGTTTTTTTTTTTTAAATCAGTATATTAATTGGTTCTGCGAGTGGAGCAACAGAAGAGAAGCTGCAGCACTGACTGTAGGGCAGATCTGCATGCTTTTTGATAGAAGTAAACTTCTCTCATTTCTGAACAGCAGCCAGCTCCTGTTTTGGGGGAACTTTGTGGGGAGTTGGAGCTGTTTTAAATGAAACATTGAAATACGGGGGAAACAGACACTAAATATAACTGCATCACTTATTCCATAATAATTTGAAGTGGAAATTCTGTGGTCAGTTCTCTGAACCAGAAAAGCTGCAAACTTTCGTCTGCAAAGGGTGGGAGCTCACATGTCACAGACTGTGCTACCCAAATATGCTCATTGTCTTTCATGTCCAGAATTGAGGTATTATTACATGATGCCATTGCCATCTCCCTTGAGTTAAAGGGTTATCAAATTTTCACACACAATGGTATTCTTTAAATTAAAAACAAATATGAAGAGATACCATGTTTGTCAAAACATCTGTGTGTCCTGCCATATTTTGATTATGGAGATTTTAAGTTCTTGTTCCATGGAGCCCAAGTACACTTCCTAAAGCTGAAGTAAGCAGAGTGGGGATGGCTTTCTTTTGAACTACTCTTTATGCTATATCACTGACACATGAACAGAGGGAATGAAGTGCTGGTAGCAGTGGAAATACTGTCCTACATCTGTAAAAATACTACTTACATTGTATAGTCACTCCAGCACTTGGGCACATAAAATGTGTAAGGCCTGGTATGTCTGCAGGCACGTTGTGTGCTTCTGTTCCACCCAGCTTACCACATGGGTTTTTTCCTATGTGCTTTTTCTTTTCCCCTTCTACTGCATAAAGATTGCTCTTTGCATTTTTTTCCAGTCTTCATTTTAGCTTTAGTGTGAGAACAGGTTTTTATTTGTGTTACAGACTTCAGCTGTAAAACAGGTCTAGAGGGTTTGTTGTTTCCTGCAGGGAGAGCGGGGAAAGAAGGAACCTATTGTTATCCCCAGAAGTTTTACTCTGGGAAACGGGAGAGGTTTTACTACCTTTTATGTAGAAAATGTGAATTGACTCACTAAGAGCACACTATTCCTAACAAGCATCGTGGCATAGCTGAGTTGGTAATGCTTTCAGTTCACAAAGCTCTCAAGAGGTGGCATATCATTCCATATTTTCTCTCCAGTGACAGCTCTGGCAGCCAGCTTGCCAGGCTAGCAATGTTGTCCTTTTAGCAGACAGCACTCACACAAAACTGGAGTTTAAAGAAGTTAGTGCAGCGTCTGAGTTGTAGACCAGTGCAAGTTGAAGAATTTTTGCTGCAAAATAGCAAAACATGAGTCATTGCTGTTCTGCAGCCAACAGTCCACCAGGGACCCACGTTCTTCGTGATGGCAGAACTAGCAGCATTGGCAGCTCGCTCCGAAATCAGCCAGCCTGGAGTTATGGATCCTGGAATGCTAAGCAGAAATTTCATTATTGGTGTAGCTCAGGGAAAAACCTGCCCCCTTTCTCCCCCCCCAGTGTTTGACAAAAGAATTTCCTAAGAACTAGTAATGGAAAAGAAGTAACATTTGACTTCTGAGCGCATAGAATCTGCAGGTTCTGGTCTGAGCTCCTGTGCTGCCTGTTCCATGGGACCCACTGCAGGTTATCAGAATCTGCTCCTTCCAATCAGGTTCCTTAACTGTTCAACAGAAAACAAGGAAAGATTATTTCTTGGGCAGACATCAGACTTAGAGACCCACAGACAGGTAGTGCTACATCACTGGCCACAGTCATAGTCCTTCCACACTGTGGTCAGTGAAAGCCTTTGATGAAGTGAGACAGTGCTGGACATATGGACCTCCACACAGCAGCAGCTCCTAGGAATGTATATTTGAGGTGCCTGACTGTAGTACCCCGAGTCAGAGTGCCTCAGAGTGGACATTCACAATGGCTTAAGTGCTAAGTAGGAACCAGTAAAATAAATGCCCTCAGAAATTTGAAGTATTAACTGCTGCTGAGGACACAGCAAACTAGGGGATGTCAGAAGTGTCATTTTATTTTGGCGTGCTCGGAGCTGTAAAGGGTTCTCTCCATACACCTGCATCCACAGGTGGGAGGCCTCCCTGAGGAAAAGGTCCCTGTGCCATTTTACTCAGAAAATCTGGCAAGGCTTAGTTAAGTCTTTTCAAACACATTCCAAGAGGGAGGAGCTGGTCAAAGCTTTATGTGGACAACTAATGACAGGAGCACTCGTCCAAGATGCTGGAGATGTGCCTTCACTACCTCCCAGGCTGGAGGTTACAGAATGTTCTAGGTGGAAAAAAATGTAAACTCAATGTGTTAAAATTGCCAGATGGTTTCTTTGAAATTTCTTTGATCCAAATGCTGTACCACACAGATCTCTCTTTCCAAAGGTTTTTCTAAGTCCAGTCTTGTAAAATTCTAACAGCAGATGAGAACTGGTGGGTCATCCAGTTTCCTGCTCTGCTGGTGACAGTATAGGAGTCTTCATCAGCTCTGTCCTACCAGGTGAGCACCTTGCTGCAGAGATCGTCCTTGAACTCTACCTGGTTCTACAGATGTTTCATGAGTTACCTGCCCAGGCTTTGAGCCAGGCTGTGTCGACCACATAGTCCCGGATACTCCAGTGGAGAAACTGATGTTTGTGTCAAATAGAACTCAAGTTATTGATGGCATTGATGGCATGAGATGCTTAACAAAAAGCATCATTCTAATCGGTAACTTAGGAAATTTCCTCAGTAAAGTAGGAAGAGTAACTGGAAACGTGCCTGGAGGAAAATGACCTGGAGGTGTTTGTTGACAGTCAGCTGAACTTGAGTCAGCAGTGTGCCCAGGTGGCCAAGAAGGCCAATGGCATCCTGGCTTGTATCAGAAACAATGTGGCCAGCAGAAGGAGGGAAGGGATTGTCCCCCTGTACTTGGCACTGGTGAGGTCACGCCTCAAATATTTGGTTCGGTTTGGGGCCTCTCACTACAAGACGAACACTGAGGTGCTAGAGCATGTTCAGAGAAAGGCAACCAAGCTGGTGAAGGGTCTAGAGCACAAGACTTCTGAGGAGTGGTTGAGGGACCTGGTGTTCTTTAGCCTGGAGAAAAGATGGCTCAGGGGAGATGTTGTCGCTCTCTGCAGCTGCCTGAGAGGTTGTAGTGAGGTGGGGGTTGGTCTCTTGTCCCAAGTAACAAGCGACAGGACAAGAGGAGATGGCCTCGAGATGCACCAGGGAGGATATGGGTTGGATATTAGGGACAATTTCTTCCCTGAAAGGGTTGTCAAGCCAGGACCAAGCTACCCTACCCAGTGGTGGAGTCACCATCCCTGGATGGATTGAAGGGACATCCAGATGTGGTACTGAGGGACCAGGTTTAGTGGTGGACTAGGCAGTGCTGGTGCCGTGGTTTGGGGTCAGGGCAGCCCCCGGAACCATAACAGACGCTCTCTGTTAACCCTCCCCTCCCCCCCCAAAGGGGAAAGAGAAAGGGAATAAGGGAGAGAGACTTGTTGATTAGAAAAGAAAACAGTTTTAATACTACCACTAGTAATAATAGTAATAATGAGAATAAATTAGACTATATACAAAGTTAGTCCTGAACCCAGCTCCCCCCCCCCGATGGCAACACGTCACTGTCCACAC
>NW_008597177.1:0-6259 GCF_000691845.1 Merops nubicus | reverse complement strand
GCTATGATGGCTGTGGGATGGAACACCCCACTGGTGAATCCTGGGGTCAGTTATCCTGCCCACTCCTCCCTGCAGGTGCGGGGTACTCTCTGCCCCCCTCTGTGTGGGATCCAAGCTCAGCAGTGGCCTTGGTCTGCACACCAATCCTTGGCAGTAACTCTAAACATGAAGTCTTATCACTGCTAAAGCCAGACAGTTTATGAAAATGCTGCTGACTTCAGACAGAGCAGTTAATTAGAAGAGCTTTAGCTAAAAAGTAAAGCTTTGATGCTGAGTAACAACAGCTATTGCAGACCAATAAAGATTTGATAAGTTACATCTACTGTCATGTTACCTACATTTCAAAAATTCTTTTTAGTAAAAAGATTATTTCTCCACGTTTCTAGCAGTTCTTGCCAGCTATTAACAGAAGATCTTGCAGGCCAGGCTGTAAGTGTGCTACCCTTCTCTGTTTATGCCATGATTCCACAGCAGGCTTCTTTTGTCTTTCAGGAAAGGATGTGGCTGATAGATGGTACAGTGAAATAAAAAATTACAGCTTTCAAAACCCAGGATTTTCTTCTGGAACAGGTAAGTTCAGATGGGCACTTTTTCATCAAAACCGCAGCTTTTATTTTAAGAAATGGACTAGAAAACTTCTTTGATGTTTGTTAAAAGTCTACCCTTTTTTCCTTAGAAAAATAAAGAGGGGGAGGGGGAGAAATGGAGAGAATTTCCCCACATTTTTATGTTAGAAACTTACATTAAGGTAAAAAGAAACTGAGAAATTAAGAAGAACCCAAAATGTTGGGGTTTTTTTTAATACTGTTTTTTTCCTCCAACCCTGAAGTTTTTAAAAGGCAACTTATTTTTAAGGCACATTATTTTGTAGAAGGTGCAAAATTGGAATAATAGACTTGCCTTACTAAATCTGCTACGCTGTTGTTTACGTTGATGTGTGACTTCTATCAGATTATATCACTTCAATCACAGAGATCACTTCAGATTTAATTCAGAGCTGAGAAACAGGCCATTGGCTGCATATTGACAATCCAGTATTGAATGAGCGTCACAAAATTGTTCCTTTAATAATGCTCAAGCAAGAAATATATCTGAGCTTGTTTCAGATGAAGAAAATAGTGGCGTTTTCCCATGGGATTTCTCTGTATAGAGGGAACAGCTGATGGAGCAGCACAGTGCAGGGGTGGCTCTTATAACTAGGCCATGAAACCAATATTAGTTTGAACAGTTGCACATGCAGATACCTGGGGGAGTACGAGATGGTTAAAGCAAATGAGTAATAGTCACTCTGTCAGAACTGCTATTCACACTGCAGGGAGTAAAACCCATGATGTCTTTGTCAAATTTTATGTCAGATAGTCATCAAACTACTTCTTTCATCCTCCTACTAAGTCTTGGGTTTTGGACATAGGACATGGAAAATGGGAATAATAGTGTGAAACCAGATCAGATGAAGACAAAATGCTAGATGTAGGGTTTTCTTTCATGTCCTTAGCTTGTCCTCCTGTTAGAGAAAGAAACCAGTTTGCATTCTCTATCCCCGTCCCTCATATGTTAAAGGGAATGTTACAGATTTGGTACCTAAAATGAATACGTATGTTTCTCTTTCCTCAGGTCACTTTACAGCAATGGTTTGGAAGAGCACAAAAAAGATGGGAGTTGGAAAAGCATCTGCTAGTGATGGCTCAACATTTGTGGTGGCTAGATATGATCCAGCTGGAAATGTAGTAAATCCGGGCTATTATGAAGAAAATGTCCTTCCTCCAAGAAAATAACCTTTTTCTTTTTTTTTTTTTTTTTTTTTTCTGAAGGTAGTCTTACTGCTTAATGAGAAGTGAACCTGGATTTGGACAGTGTTTGAAATTAAGAAGAACAAATCAGTGAAATTTCCTGTTTGATACTGCTGTTCACTTCTCATTACAGTGGAAGCAATTACTTGTTGCTTGAGTCAATCTGCACATTAGGTCCCTGTTGTTTCTGAGGGGGCTTCAGTTTATTTGAGGAAGGAGTATATGCAGCATTTCTGAAAGATAAAATTTAGTGTGTTTTTTTTAATAGTTTGCATGAACTCTGTGTCAGCATGTGAGTAAGCACATGTTGGATGTCTTTTTTTAAACAAGCAAATTTATAGCTTTCTGTAAACTGACGATACTAGCTTGTGATTCGATCACATACTCCCACTTTCCCTGTATTTTTTAATAGCTGTAACTTCTTTGCTCTTTCTATACCTCCTGCTGCTGTGGGGCCTTCTCTCTGCAGACGGAACATATGCAAAACTTCCCATGTAGAAGGTACACCTGTAAAAGGTAGTGGCATTCTGACCTGTGTGTTTTTGTTAAGAGGATCTCACAGAACACTAAAACATTGCTGGCAAAATTGTGTCCATCAAGCAAGCCATAACTAACGCATGACCTGAAAGCTACTAAAATAACTTAAATCCCAGTGCTACATTTTAGGTGCTAATATTTAAAATCTATTTGAGGCGTGTATTTAAAGTTCAAACCCCTATCTTACAGTTTACAGTATATCCATTGCCTTATAATCAAATCGTTTACTTCTGTCACAGGAAAGTAAGATGCTACTTTTTCTGTTAGATATTTACGCACAAAACCGTTTCTTTGATGAAGTGTGTTGAATTTTGCATCTCAGTAATTTATTTTATTTCCTAAGGAATATCTTCTGCAGGTGTCATGCTACAACAACAATAACATTCCCAAATCATCTCGCCTCCTTTAATAATGTCACAGTAGGAGATATTCACATGGTCATAATTAAGAGATGTTTACTCTTTGTTCATATTATTCAATAATAGCAGAAATTGTTCCTATGCTGGATTGATACCTTGAAAAACTTCAATTATTTCATTTCCTTGACAGCAAGCAAGCAAAAGTTCTGAGGACACTTTTTTTCTCATATGAAATGTGGATTGGCCCATTTTGGCCAGGTTCATGTACTGTGCTTCAATTTGGAATTTTATCTTCTTTATAAATGTTTCTTTTGACTTCTGCTGAGATTGTGTGTGCCAGGACTTGGTTCATGAAGAGTGCCATTACAGAAATACTTCTTTTTGTTTACACAGTTGTAATGAACTGCACTGTTACAGCTTGATTATATGTCACTGTGATGCTACATGTTACAATCTTTTTGCTGTAACCAAGAATTTAACACACATAATGAACATCTGAAAATTAAATATTTTTGGTTATGAATGACTCAAGCCTTTGCTGTTAAATGAGTCTTTGTTGAATAATCTTCAAATTTTATTTCCATGTCATTAACATATGATATTATTACTTTTGCAACATGGAGTGAACAAAAGCAGCAAGAATTCTAGTCCAGGAAAGAAAGAATAGACCTTGTAAGAAATCATAAATCACAGAGCAGGTCGTACATCATCCCTTTATACAAAGACGGAGCTACTGCTTGCAGCCAGAGCTGAAGAGGTGCAGCTCTCTCTCCGGCACTCCTGCTTTCCCTCTCATCTCATCTCTGCTGCTCCCTCTCTGGGTTGACATGTTCCCAGTGAAGAATACCCACTCGACTCCCACTCAGGCGTGCGTGTTCCAGCAGCTGCAGCCTTGGGGGCCTTCCTCTCTTCAGCCCTCAGCCGACAAGTACTGCAGCTCCGAACAGGCTCGTGTTTCTTGTGCAGCACATTATCATCCCTGAGAATGAAAACGGGACTTTCTAAAAATAACAGGCTTGCTGCAATGGACGTAAAGGTAAAAGCTGATGTTAAATAAATTAAGGGTAGTAAAGTGTTCTGGGTTTTCCTAATGACATTGCTGCTGCTGGCCCTGGAATTCCTTGGATGGCTGGTGTAACACTATCCAGGCGAGTTGCATGTGGGCTAGGCTGTATATCCCAGCTGAGTGAGCCAAGCCAGAATTTTCCTCTGCTGCCACCTAGGTTTTATTTCAGTGTCAGAGAGAGCCAGGAAGGTAGGTAAAGAGAACTAAACAAAACAAAGCTGTAGTTATCTTTATTTAAAATGATAGTGGCAAGTGAACTTCCAGAGCTTCTTAGAGTGTATTGAAGGGACATTAGAGGTAATCAGACACCAGAGAAGCACAAAGCCACTCAGGTAGACTCAATACGTGCTCATGCACTCCACAGAGAGTCAGTGCACCCAAGTATGATTCTAACAATTAAAAACCCTGCCAATTTAATTCTTCACGACCCAAGATAATGATGCTGATGCCTTCTGCAAAGGAACTGTGGCTGCACAGCAAAGTGTGGGGTACGCAGGAGTCCAAATGCACAGGGAAGGTTAACAATGCTGATGTGACTCACTCAGAAGCCATAGGGTTTGTTTTGAAGTGTACACTGAAACCTGACTTAACAGCCACCCGTGTTAAAAAAATGTGTAGGTGTATTGCTCCACTCTCCACCCTATCTTGGAGAGTAGTGGAGACTGGGAGGTGGAAAAGAAAGGTTATCTGCTGTCATGTTAGAGCAGAACAAGGTGTTTAAGAGCTTCCTCAGCCAGGGCTGTACACACAGAAGTTGAATTTGCCATGGGAATAAAGAAAAGGCTCGTCTGACAGCTCTGATACCAGAGGAAAATACCTGTCTTTAGGGGCCTGCAGATGGTTTCTAAGGTCTATTTGCAGGAGAAGGAGGGGCAATTCTAGCTGGTCTGAGGCTTCATTTCCAGTTATCTGGGTTAAATAATAACAAAGCACTTAGGAAACAACTGGGACTGGTCTTTCCTCCATTACACTTTTCAATTTGCCAACTTTCCTACTTTGTTTTTCCAAAAGGACAAAACCCAGGCAATTCCTCCTTCAAAAAGTGGCAGATGACCTTGAGAAGTAGTAGAAGTATGTTAGAATTCCACAGATCAAACTGAAAGCCACATTACAGGAACAATAATAATCCCATGGGCAAAACAAGCACTTGGTGGAAGTCTTGCAAATTGTACTTGGAAATGCTTTGCTTTTTGGGAGCTTAGCTACTCTAATTGTTTACAGCCTTAATTTTTCAGGTGGTTTTGCCTCCCCAACAAAGTGATTGACTTGATTGAGTGGACTGCAGAGAGGTCATGTTAGGCTGGTGGACTCCTCACCTGCAGGCTTTTACATCGTCACGTGTGCCCTAAGAATGTTTTTAGCTTTTGTGGGTATCTCTAACTTTAGTAGTCTCTTTTTTTTTTCTTTTTTTTCCCTCTAATTCAGTATTTGAAGACCCTTTTCCACATGACTGGTGTTAACACTAATGTGAGCTGTCTTTTCAGCATCTAAGTTCCTACAGTGTCCAAGCAGGTGATTGCAAAACAGCCAGGTATGACTTCAGCTGAGGTACCAGCTCAGGTGTAAAGGTTCTCCATTACAACAACCTAAAGATGAAAAAACTTGTCTGCATACCCAGCTCCCCAGCAAGCGGCTGCATCCTTGTGCTGCCCTTCCCAAGCCATATCATAAGGAGGAGGTGAGACTAAGTTTTAAGGTCTTTCAGCTCTCTCTTTGCCTCTCTTGGGGGACATGATGGATTAAGTTCTGCTCCCCAAAGCTCTGCACATGACTGTGGGATTTTAATTCTTGTGGCAGGAACACAAAACAGGAGTTGCACTAGGCCTGTGCATTTCTGTATGCTCAGCCCAAAGCAAGTCATAATCCAGAAGACAACCTGCTTTTTCAAGCTGTTAGAGAAGCCCTTTGTGAAAGGTGTTAAATGCTGAAAGCCGAGGAGGGTCTGAGAGTCTCCAGCAGTGCCTGGGTTCAGCTGCCCGTTCCCCATCTCTGGAGGCATGCTCTGATGGTGGGTGCCCCTGTGACCTTCCTGGGATGAGTGCCATCCCCATGCTCCCACATGCACTACGGGGACTGAGCAACCCTCTCTGCCCTGTGCTGCTCCCCATGCACTTCATTGTTCCCCCGTTCCTCCAAGGAGAGCAGGGTTTTCTCGCTGAGTTCACACTTGCACGACCTACCAGCCACCATAAACCCTGCCTTGCGAGGTTCCTCTTTTGAGCTGGTTTACTTCCTTGAGCAGTGCTGTCAGGGCCCTACCTACCACGGCCTCTAACAACAAGTTTTACGTTCTCTGCTTTTGCTCAAACATGAATTCCTCTGTCTGCCCTGAGCTGTCTGTCCCAGCTTGTCCAGGGGGACACCAAGCAAGACAGGACTGCAAGAGTCTTGTCATCAATGAAACAAAATGCAGTTGGCTTTCAGGGATGCTAGACGAGCTGGGGGAAATAGCACGGCAGAGCAGCAGCGATTCCACCGCCCTCACGCAGACCAGGGCCCGAGGAGCA
>NW_008597176.1:0-490 GCF_000691845.1 Merops nubicus | reverse complement strand
GCAAAATTTGGGGAGCCCCATAGCCAGCAATCCCCAAACTCAGAGATCCCAAACTTCATGGATCCCAAAATCTGGGAATGGCAAAATTTGAGGATTTCCTAAAACTTGAGGATCTCCAAGCACAGGGATCCCAAAATCCACAAATCCCAAAGCTCAAAGATCCAAAAACTTGGGGAGTCCAGAATTCAAGGATCCCAAAATCTGAGGATCCCCCAAATTCGGAGAGCCCAGAACTCGGGGAGCCCAATATCCAGGGAACCCCAAACCTGAGGATCCTAAAATTCAGGGATCCCAAAATCTGAGAATCCCAAAATGGGGGAATCACAAAATTTGAGGATCCCAAAACTCAGGGATCCTGGAACCCATGGATCCCAAAGCTCAAGGATCCCAAAACCTGGGGAGCCTAAACCTCAAGGATCCCAAAATTCTAGGAACCCAAAATCTGAGGATCCCCAAATTCACAGATCCCAAAATCTGAGGATCTCAAAAC
>NW_008597175.1:1045-1387 GCF_000691845.1 Merops nubicus | reverse complement strand
GGACATCATGCAGGGACTTCTCTATGGACAAAGACCGCAGACTCTTGGCTGCATGTGGAGATTCCTGTATTGATGTCCTCCACATGGTGAAAAGGACACTTGGTTTCCCCCTTTTGTCTGATTAAAGTTCTGCTGCATTCCAGCCTGGCCTCTGTGTGGTCCTTCAGTCTCTGCACATGCCGCAAGCTGCCAAAGGAGAAGGGTGTTGCTCTGGGGGAGAAGGGGGTGGAGAGCAAAGAGTGACTCTTCTCCATTGACAGAGGAATGGGAGGTGGGGACCTTCTACAGTGGCTCCTCTTTTGAGCACCATCCCTTGGAGCTGAGGAAGTCACTGCTGGGTGG
>NW_008597175.1:0-882 GCF_000691845.1 Merops nubicus | reverse complement strand
AGGAAAGTGGAGCTGAGTGGGTGTGAGCTGAGGGCAGTCAGCTCAAAAATGGGTAGAGGGGAACGGTGTATTTCTGAGGGAGACCCCACTGCTCTGATAGAGAACATGAAGGGAAAGATGAAGAGCAACAAGGATAAGCGTAACTGGAGCACTTCTGATGAGAGGTGAAGACAGGCTCAAAGCTCTTGACTGCTTCCCTGGTTGTCTGCAAGAGTTTGTCCTCAGAAACTGGCTGAAGTGGTTAGAGGAGAGCAGATTTTCACATGGAAATCCCATCCCTTCTGATCACTGGAAATGTCTCTTGCGAGCTACTTCCATCTCATCTCCTAGTTCCTGCAGGAAAAGGCAGCGGTCTTGATAAAAGTGTGCCAGTGGAAGGACGGAGATCATAGAACCATCATCAACAGCTGGACTTTCTAACCCTACCACGACATGCCTGGTAAAAAGCAGAAGGTCCCTCACACCATCTGCAGTTGTTCTTGTAGAAGAGGGAGGGATGGCATTTCTTCTAGCAGAAGACCCCTGCTTTTGTCTCTTGGCATGACTTACGTTTGGCTGTACATCTGCGTAGGTATTGGGAAGGTTGGAAAGGGGCCCAGGTTCTATCTAAGTTTTCCACTTCAAACGTTTGTTTACAGAGGTTAATGGTGATTTTAGTCATGCTGTGGCTCCCCTTTGCGGCAGGCTGGCAATGATCTGTCTCACCTGCACTTCCCATTTCACTGCTGTGGCCTGTTTCTGTGGCCCACATGTCTTCACCTCCATGGGAGCTCCCTCAAGGGCGTCAGCGATGGATAAGAACAGAGGAACTGTAGCTGGGGAGAAACTCAGACAGTACTTCATGACAGAGGACAGTAGAGGCAGCTACAATGGCACCTGCAC
>NW_008597174.1:10225-29023 GCF_000691845.1 Merops nubicus | reverse complement strand
GCTCAGCCGGCGGCGGGAGGAGGGCCGGCCGCCAGGAGCCCGGGATTCACAACGCCTGCCAGCTCCTCGCTCGCAGGGCCCACGGCTTTTATGCCAGAGATGCTGGTGTCGTCTACAGAAAAAACCTGGGGCTCCTCAGAAGACTGATGTGCCAGGTAACAGCTCTGCTTCGCGGCGCTAGCTGAACCCTGCATGCGCCCGCTTTCCGCTGGGGCAGTCTGAGCGTCAGCGTGCGGGTTGGAGAAGTCCCGGGTCACGCTGGCAAGTTTTGGGGAAAAAAAAATGCTGCAGTGTGGCTGAAGAGAGTTAGGAACGGATAAATTCACTGCATGAGGCACATACCTAGGAATGTAGAGAGGACTCTCCTGTGGAAAACTTGCAAAAGCACCTTGTAAATCTAATAATCATGTTAGAAATAGCCTTTTATGACAATTTATATCACTTATTTCTTCACCTGAGATGGCTTAATATTTTTACCAGTATTCAATTCGTAGTGGTTTACAGAACATCAATGTTCCATGTGAATAGAGTTCTCAGAAGAAAATAAGATAATCAGCAGAGGTCTTCAAGTAAACATATCCCTAATGTATCAGTGAAATTTATGTTACAGAAAAAAAAAAGGGAAATTAAACTAATTATGACTTAAGTGACCTTGATTTTTTTTTTTTTTTTTTATCAAAACACTTGTTCCCATACAGTAGTTTATAGAAATGCATCAAAAGTAAATGTGTGGAAATGAGTTGACAATTGTGTTATACTGAAAATGCATTTATTGGAAGTCAGGTAAAGTGTCTACTTATGTAACTGGATCAATGAGCATGCAAGGTTTATTGAGATAAAATTGATTACATCTGACTTACACAAATACTTTTGCTATTTTTGTAAGACTGGAACCTTTCTTAATGGTATAGAGCTCCTGATGTCTAATACACACAAGAAACTTTATGTGAGTGGTTTATCCCATAACGTTTCAGGCATTCTTTGTAAATAGCTGGAAACACATTTTTCTGCTTTTCACATGAAACACCAATAGCAAAATGGACTCAGATGTTCAGTGAATTCAGATAATTACATATAGAAGAGTTATGTGCATATTTACACTCTGGCGAGTTTTGTCCTTGGCTTTAAAAGTTGCCACTAAACTTTAGTTGCCAGTTGTAATTCTAATGCAGGCAACTTAATGACAAACTACTCATTATCCATGCTGTCCATAATAGCTCTTAAAAAAGCTTTGTTTGGTTTTTAAAAAGCAAAAATTTCCTAAAGATGTCTTTAAATTTGGTTTTAAAAAAACACCACCCTTTATCTATTTAACAGCAAAGCATCAATTAAAGTAAGTTATTAAGCTGCAGAAAGTAAATAAAATAGTTTTCAAAAGCAAGATTTGTTACAAAAGCCATCACTGTTACAACCACTGTCTGTTTCAGGAAAGTACTAAATTCAAGAATGTTTGGACTACTCATTCTGCATCTCCTATTGCATATGAAAGAGGAAGAATTTACTTAGACAATTACCAGTACTGTATTAGCAGGTAATAAATTGACAATTAAAAGTAAGTTACTCTGGCTTAGAGTTTTAAAACTGTGATTCCATTTTAGACATGCTGCTAATTTTACTCATCCAGATAGCCCCTGTGAATTGAGTGGAGTTTACTTATGAAGAGAAAATAACCAGGCACTTAAATCTTTGCTAAATTACTCTCAGATGCTGTTGTGTCTTAATATGACACCTGCTTTGGTGAAAGAAAGTCTGAAGTAGCGGGGACTTGGAGAACTGTACTGTTGAGTAAGTTGTGGTCAGAGCAGTTTTGAAACAGTGTCATCTGATACATAAAAAGATAAATTACTCTGTCAGTGTAGACCACTGAGAGTTAATTAAATTAATCTATCACTTACAGCAGAGATCTAAATCTGCTTAGCTGTGTTTTATTCCTATGTTGTCTGAATACTTTCCAGTACTAGGTTAACCTGTCTAACATCTTTAAGGTTTATCTTTGCCTCACCTTCTACCTGAGGGAAAAATTGTGCACAGTACAAAGCTTTTATTCTAGTAGTAGCTTTTTTTTTAAAATGCCCGTATGTGATGTCATGCCTTTTATATTATGAAAGGTGTCACTGGAAAAGCTTGAGGGAAAGGTTGTTTCAGGATGATAGTTTCTGGAATGTGCTTTCTTTTTAATGTATATCACTCAAGTAAGAATGTTACTACCAAGTTTGTTATTATTTTTAAAGAAGAAACAAACCCAAAAAACTCACAACACCAAACCACAAAATGTAGGAAAGGTTAGCTTTTAAATATTACATTATACTAACTATTGTTTATTAGGCATTATTTTGAGACCATGTCAGGTTGTAGTTACAAAAATGTTTAGATTTCTGACCTGCCTAAAGAGAAGGTAGGATTTCTGGAACTGTATGAAATGACTTGTTGATAGAAAGTAGTTTATAGTGTTGACTAAAAATTAGCAATCGTTTTCCTCCAGCATTGCACAAGAGCCAAGAATACTTTATCAAAAGCCAAAGTGTTCCAAGTCAGAAAAAATAGAAGATGCTTTATTATTGGAATGCCCACTGGTAAGATTACTTTTTACTAGACCATTGTTGTATGAAAAAAAATATTAATAACTTTCAGTGAAACAAATCTAGAATAGAGTATTTTTTACCTGCAAAGTACACTCTCAATGGTTTTATGGAGTTAGCTCATTTAAGGTCTGCAACATGGGCTTACCTATTTTGGCTGAATGTTTAGACATACACTTCTTGGAATTTCTCAGTAACATATTTAGATGCTTGTTTGTGAGCTTCCATGGAATGTTTTAAAAACAGTGCCTTTATGGTTGTGCAAATAATTCTAATTCCTTACAACATAAATTCTATTTAGTTTTTTCTTTACTTTTTTATTAGCAAGGGCAGTAGGTGGGATTTTCAATTCTTGCCAGATCTGGTGACCAAAAAAGAAAAAAAAAAAAGGTAAACTGGAGACCCATTGAAGCAGCTCTGCCCAAAAGCTGTTCTGCTCTTTCTAGCTAATAGATTATATCATTTCCCTCCTCCTTGAGGAATTTTTCTCTCATCTCGTGTTGACCGATCTCAGGAATATCAGCCCCATCCTTGAGGTGCCTAAAAATGAAGTGGTGTGAATACCGTTATTAAGAGTTACTGTTGAGTTACCACTGAATGTCTTGCTCTGCAATACTTTAAAAATCCTCTCTTCAAGATTAGTAGTCTAATCATCAATTAGACTGATAAGCTGTTATACTTCATTTTTGCAAGGCAAGTTTTAAAAGGTGTCTTTTCTAGCAAAGGTGGCTGTCTTGCAAAAAGTGTGACAGCAAATTATTTATGTGATAGTCAGATGACTGTTAGGCGTGGATGCGAATGTGGCGTGATTATCAGACAGCTGTCCACCTTTACTTTTTGAGGAACATCTATTAACTTTGGGGGTTTTGTTACTATGTCAAGATGTTATGTATCCTCATATAAACTCCTTCCTGATAACATTTTGTTATGTAGGGGGAAATGCTACCAAGTCCATCAGACTATAAATCTTCTCTGATAGTCTTGACAGTGCAGAACTGGCTCCTACGTCTCTCTGCTGATAGTGGAGAAGTACTGGAAAAAATATACCTTGCCGGTTCCTACTGCAAATTCAGGTATCAAACATTGACTAGGTCTTATATAATTAACAATCAGTAGTAGTATACTGGAGAAAGGGAATCATGTTTATTTTAGGGCAGTCCTATGGCTGACTTCAGGTTTGTTAGTCTAGCACGCTACCTGCTCCTCTGTGCTCTTTCCTGTAGAAGAATTTCAGCAGCTTAAGTATTAAGATCTCAAATTTGGTATCAAGTTCCACAAAAGCCTCAAAAACTAGGCTGCTATTGGCTTTTCTCCAAGTATTTTACAACCTTTAGTATTGCAATAGCAATCTACCAGGAGAGAACCTTTAAGAGCTGTAAAACAATCTTTGTATAACGTAAGAAAAATGTGTTTAAGCTATTTTTAACTTGCAAGGATTCCTCTGCATAGGGTAGTCATTTTGCTCTTGGAAAGAGCTCTCCTGGATCAGATGCTGAACAATTTGCCTGGACACAGGGATAGATCTCGTCATGGTAGATTATATTTTACGTGAAATAATATGTTTACTAGTAGATAATTTTTAAATTATTAAGATAGGCCTTTCTTGTTACAAACAGGTATCTGAGCTGGGATACTCCTCAAGAGGTAATGGTCGTAAAGTCAGCTCAGAATAAGCTCCCTGGAGCAGCACGGCAGGTAAGTTTGTTGAAAAACTGTTATTCTTAAATTTTTACAAAATCGATCAAAAAGAATTTACAAGGACAGAGATAGAGACATTATGCTTTGTTATTATGGTAGAAGATAACAGTATCCTACTGTCAATAAATACCTAAAGTATAATAACTATATTCAGTGTTATTCCTTCCCAGGCAGGTATCCAAGAGTCTGTATTATTCTATCTGGCTGTATTCCAAGTTTTGCCTCTTTCATTCATTGGAATGCTAGAAATAAACAAAAAGGTAAGTTAATTCCTCTTGTGATCTGTATTGTAGCTGTATGAAAGGGATAGTTTACACAGGATTTTCCCAGGATTTCAGAAGTCACACCTGCACCTTGTAAAACCAGTGTCCTGAAACTTTAATTAGCAGTAGTGTTCTTGTGTCTGATAGGAGCACTGGGGGTATGATGCTTAATTCAAATAACAAGAAGAGAATATACAAATGCATTCTGCTACAGGGTTACTCTTTGATACATAGAAGGACTTTAGCCTTTACTTAGAGCAATTATAAGAAATAGGAAATCCTGAAGTGTTTGTAGATTTCACTTCATCAAAGAAAGATAGATGTGCCTCTGACCCGCTCCTAATTATAGTCTATGAATTTCATATGCAGTTACAAATGTTCAAGCTTGTATTATCATTGCTATTGAACAGCAAAATGTATGTACATGTCTTGCTTCACCAGGCAAGAGCAAACAACCTTTCTGAGGTTGATTTATGACCTGTAAGTAAGCATGTATATATTAGGTAACCTCCAGCCAGATGGCATCTTTTGCTGTTCTGGTGAAAAATTGCATCTATTTTAGGGCAAGGGAGCTCTGGATACAACGGAACAGTGCACATGCAAATTCTGTCTTCAAAGTTCTGTAAGCTATAGTCTCATTTGGGGTCCAGAGTGGGTTTTAGTTGGTGCTTGTTTGGGTAGGAGGCATCAAGTGAAAGAGTCAGGTTAAACATTTTTCATTTAGGCCTATGAAAATTTAAGGGCACTGTGTATTGTACAGTTCAAAATTAGTACTTAGGACTGGAAAAAATGTTACTAGGATCGAAGACATTCTCAGTCTAGTTAGGAATGCCATGCCAAGATTCATCATGGTCGTAGTGGGCGAAACTTCTAAAAGTGTACTGCTTCAGCCTGGCCTGTGCTGAGTACTCATCAGAGTCAGTGTTACAGCTAGGAATAACATCAGGGCAGAATTTGGGATTTTTGAATATACCTACCAGAGGAAGCAGACAGTGAATGAGTGCCAAGCCTGATACAGATCAGTGGAATGTAATTTTGATTAGATTTAGGATTAGGGTTACTGCTAAAGGCTGAAGAATGCACCTCATGCATTAACTTTACTGAGATGGAATACTACAAGAAATCCTGACTTCAGACTAGCTAAGGTCTAAAGGAATGTTTACGGTTGCAAAACTATTAGAGCTTGTGTCTGGAAGACACTGTGATCTAAGCCAGCAAATGTTTTGAGAGAGAGCTCTAAGACTAAATAAAAGGCAAAGTCTCAGGAATGAATGGATCTTTCAGGACTAAACCAACCACAAGGTCATTGATAGTGTTAAGATTTAGAAGTATTGCAGCTTTTAGATTTGGGGTTTTTTTTCAGCTGTTTTTAAGCCTGTTTTAACACTGTTTTAATTACTTTTTCACATAGTAATTCAGATTAAAGAAATTAAAACTCTACATTTCCTAACATCTCTACTAAAAATACCTACAAACTTCACATGTTGTTATTAAATATTAAGAATTAGTTTGTTGGCTTTTTCCTCAGTGGAGTTGTGTTAAGCTGTAGCACAAATGAATACTGCATAATGACAATGTGTCTAATTTGGATTCAGAGGACCCTGTACTCTGTGACAGCTGAATAATGTAGTTTTAGTACAGCTCTACACAGTCATAGAGCCATGATTAGACTAGTGTTTTACACTGGTGACAAAGAAAGAAGATCTCAAATCAGTACTTGTAGATTGAGCTTAGCTAACATTCCTGTGGGATGCTGCGTAGTATAGTCTATTCATGTGTGAAAATAACTGGGAGGTACTGAGAATTGGTTAGAGAATGAATGTGCTTGCAGAATATGACTTATCTGACCTCAGGTGTTACTGCAGTGCCACATACTACAGCAACTCAACAGAATACAGGAGTTACTGAAAACTTCATGAGCTAAAACACTGATCATAGGGTTTAGTTAGAATAAAAAATTAAAGCAATTGCAAAATTAAGGACATGATATCAGTATTTTGCAGTGTGTCTCAATTATTTTTTCCCTAATGGAGTAATTTTTTTTTTTTCATTTTTTGTTCAGGTATTTGGTAATAGTGTGACAGATGTTGCTGTTTCTAATGGAATCCTCATTGTAATGCATAGCATGGGTCTGGTGAGGCTCTATAACTTCCAAGCCATCTCTGAACAGGTAATGAAATACATACAATTTGATACAATCCATACTGGTTTGGGGCAACAAATAATAAATATTTGTGTAATGCCACATATATGCACAGGGAATATGTCAACAGATAGAGTTCTAGCCTAAATCTGTTTACAGCTGGGAGTTGCAAATGGATATACCATGAGAAAATTCTACCCACACAAGTTACTGGTGGCAAAATATAAAAGATACAGAATCGGACAGACAGGCACTTCAGAGCGTATGGAGAGGAGCTACGTAGATGCTAGGGCAGGTGTGCTCTTCTTTACACACCTGCTCTGTACTTACAGGTTGAGTGTTAAGGCCAGAAACTGGTGGGCACGGAAGACTGTTTGATCTGAAACAGAATTGCAGCAAGACTCTTGCATTTATATTCCTCCAATCAAAAATCAAACATTAATTCAAAAAGAAGACATCAAGCAGGAGCTAAAAAGATTTCACTGAAAGGATTGTAAAGCACTGGAAAAGGCTGCTCAGGGAAGTGGTGGAGTCACCATTCCTGGAGGGATTTAAAAAACATGCAGATGTGGTGCTGAGGGACATGGTTTAGTGGTGACCTGGCAGTGATGGGTTAATGGCTGGACTTGATCTGAAAGGTCTCTTCCAACCAAAATGATATGATTCTAAATAAAGAATGCAGTAGTAACAGAGCAGCAAAACTAAATAGCGAGTAAATATGCATCGATAAAACTAAATTTTTCTGTGTTATTTTAGTTCATGGAACAGCCATTTGATTTGGGATGTGAATTCAACTGGACTGGTCAGCTGGGAATTGTAGGAAAGTATCCATTTGGTCTTCCATGTAACATCAAAATAACAGGTATTTATGATTTTTTTTATTATCTCAGCTGGTGACTTTTATGAATTAATTATAAATTATTTCACACCAAGAAAAAACATTAAAATGACTGTACTTGTATTGTGCTGTAGTTTTGGAGTTTTTTCTTCTGGGTTTACGTTATGGTAAAAATGTGCTTTGCTTTACCTCTAATTACAAGAATTAATTACATAGGACTTACTTAGAAAACCAATATAGCAGCTAAGATATTTGAAAAACTTCATAAGCAGTGCATGAAATGGAAACGCCTTCCTTATTTCTGAGACACAACTGTTCTTGGGAAAGAGGAAGGGCTAGGACAGCTGTTAGTGACACCCAGAAACAGTATAGGATATGTAAGTAAAAGATGTGAGAATGTTTAATCTAACTTGCAGAGGGAATTGAAGGAGAGCAAATACAGTTTGTCTGAGTTGCATTTTGATAATTCTAAGTTGTCAGAAATGTGCCAGTTTCAATAAAATTAATTCCTGAGGAAAAGACAAATTATCTTTTATACAATTCTTATGCCTCAAATGATTAACTTACAAACATTCTGCTTTATGTAATGACTTCAGTTTCTTGGAAACCAAACAATAATTTCTGCTGGTGTATTTGAGATTAGAATTTGGTGCCCAGAACGAATTAATGAATGACCAAAGCCTGAGACCTTCTTTGAAACTTTGGGGATTTTTAATGTCAAAAATACATTCTCACAAGTTCACACTTGAGGCACTTCCATTTATGCTTTTATTTTTTTAATTTTGATTGTTTCTATATTAAATGTTTTTTACAGGTGACTGTGCACATAAAAAATGCTCTTCATCTTCATGTTTGCAGACAATGTCAGATAATGACAGGTGAACCAAACCAGGTTTACATAAGCCTAAGGAAATACACAAAGATAAGATACAGATCTAGTGAAGGCTTTCAGTTATAATGCAGTTTTATCAAAACAAAGTGATAGGCTGTTATAATTGATGTTTCAGGTTCTGCAAAAGGAAATTTCTCCTGATCTTCCTTTCTGTCTCAGTCTGCAAAACCACAACTTAGGGGCCCTGTGGAAAGCATGCTGTGGGAGCTTTAATAGGAAGCCTATGCCAGATTTGTTCTCATGTCTTACAGAACCTTGTAGGTTTTAATTTTGAAATTTAAAACTAATGTACTGGAGAAAACATTTTTTTGTCTTGAATCATATTCAAGAATTTGTGGTTAGGAAGTTTTGAACTCATGGCAGAAATTTGCCATGACTGCTCTTTGCAGATAATTGCGTTTCTGTGGTTTTGAAGCTGTTTTCTTTAAAAAATGAGATGACCAACTGACTTTTCAATGTAATGTAATGCTTCAGTGAGTGAGATTTTAACAGTTTCAGACTTTAAACTTGTATTTACTGTAATTGTTAACTATGTGATTTCCCTGCTTATTTAATCCCAGCTTCCCTACAGAAATTGCCTGAAGGGAAGGCAGCTATTACTGTGCCGGCTTTGTGGTGCTTTAGGTACCCAAGAGGAGTTGTATAGAGCTCAAAAGTTATAGGCTACCATATACCTACCCCACCATTTACAGCTATTAACTGGTAAGGAATTTGATTTTGGTCACAGTGGAAGGAATGGAAAGGAACCTATAAATATTCATTATGTAATTTTCTGAAAGGTCCAGAACTTCAAAGCGTAGTTTGATTTATTATTCGCAGATGCGGTAATTTCAGGGAAAAACAAAAACAAAACCAAAGAGGAAGATACTTGCTGAGATTTTTTGTTTTACATTTAGAACAAATACTTGTTAGTGCTGTCAGGCACAGCTTTATGGCTTTATGTTTAGATGAGGCTGGAGAGTTTTGAGGAAGTGGACAAAGAAGCTCAGCTGGAGATTGAAAACTGACAATGCTAGGAGAGGACTTACAAAGACAACAGGAGGTGTGTTGAGCAATAAGAATTGTGACACATTGCAGAAAAAAAGGAGTTAAGGTAGCAGAGTCATGCTACCACAGTGGTTTAGGTGGCTATGATCTTGCAAATCTTTGCCGAATGAACGTTAAAAAAAAGGCATATTTTATCAGTAGCCTGTACTACTAAGGATTAATATTAGTCCACTTACCAGAATTTCTGAGGGGCCTTGCAATATATATATTTTATTGAAAAAGGCAATAGGGTAAAATAGTAAGAAATTTTCTTGGCTCATTTTTCATTTTCAGACAGATTTTAATATCAGTAGGTCCTCTGCTTATGCCTCCATTTTTGATGTTCTCTGCATTTTCAGCAGACGCCTTGGTTTTTATAGCCTATACTTCTTAATATCTTGCACAGAATCTCCCATTTCCTATGTATTAGTCCAAAAGACAACTAGAAGACAGCAACTTTCCAGTTTAGGAAAGATTTCATTTCCATGGGCAGTGAACCAATCCCTTTCAATCTAAATGGCTAAGTTGTTGGAGACATAAATGAAGGAAAAAGAGAGAAGCACTATGTAAACATAATTTCTGATGTCTTGTGATATCTTGACACCATTGTTAGGATCTGGATAATTACCTAGAATAGGCAGGACAAGAACAAGTCAAAATTTGGATGAGACCAAAGGGCTCATGTGTTTTTGGGACACGAAAGTCCAGATAAGAACCTTGTTCTCCTCACAGTGACTCAGCTTGTGTTTATATATTCTGCCTCTTTACAAGCCCCTTTTAATTGCAGATTTTCTCCACATCGTGTCATTTTTTTTTGCCCAGCATTTCTCTCTAGCATTAGAAAGTGGTGATCTTCAGTCTACAGTTGATTCAGCTATAGCAGCTGTAGAAATTGCTTTTATTTAGCTACTTGGTAGAAGTTGTAAAGCTCTGTACAGTCCATTTAATTTATTTAGTGCACTGAATACTTTAAGAGTGGCATATTATGTTTGTATAATTTATCCCAAGTGAATTGAAGAGAAAACTAGATACCTTTTGCCATTAATTACAAAAATTCCTAGATTATTACTTATTTTTATGAACTTAGCTACAGATGGCGCTCATTATGGTCCACACTATTTTGTTGTATTATACACAATGAAAAGGAATATTCCGATATGGGTATCTTTCTGCATTTTAATTCTGTTATTTGAGGGTGCTGCTGTTAGCCTGTTTCCAGCTATTTATGTTTTTTTTTTTCCAAGGGAATAATGACCCTTTTGATATACTCTTTGATCTGTTAATGTGTACTTCCTCTCTCATTCAGATGAGCTGGATTAATTTTGTTTGCTACATCTTTGGTTATCCAGCTCGTTTGGAATGAAGGATGTCAAAAGTATCAGAAGAGCAGTTCAGCATGAAGATCTGAGAAGGCAGTAACAACCTTCCACAGGGAACTGCATAGGTGTGCCTGGATGCTAGGTGAGGTAGCATAGGAAAAAGATCACAGCCAGTCTTCAGAAGCTCTGAAGCTTTACTGGAATTTAGAATTGTAAGGATCAATGGAATTTTGATTGTGCTTCTACTAATGGTATTAACATTACTGAATATTTGCAGATACTCCACCTTTACTATTTGAAGTATCTTCTCTGGAGAATGCATTTCAAATTGGAGGTTACCCTTGGCATTATATCATCACACCTAACAAGAAAAAACATAAAGGAATCTTCCATATTTGTTCTCTGAAAGACAATGCTTTGGTAATATATTCAAACATTAATGTGTATCACGTTTGTTTTCATCTCTTCTGAGTAGTGCTCAAGGTAACAATACCCTTGTTTTCCAGTGTGGTCCTCTCACACGGACCACCCCAGTGTTACATCTGCTGTCCAGTGGAGTCATGTGTAAAAAGTTTTCTTCTGAATTAGTAGTGCTTCTGGTATTTCCTCCATTCCAATATAATCATAGCACTGTCAGTGCCACATAGCACTGTATTCTCAGCTGAAAGTTAAAGCTCAAGCAGAGTCTCACTGCCTGATTCCTTGCGTGGTAACATCTTAATGCACTTCTGATTAGTCAGCCTACCAAAGAGCATGACTGAAGTAACATTGTAAGTTTTAAGAACTTGCAGAATAGATTTCCTTAACGTTTGTATTTTATCCTTGATTGGTACCTTCTCTCTGTCCCTCTAGAAAGATCTTCACTCAGTTTAATCTCTCTCAGAAAGATTTTATTACTCAGTTTAATCCAGCATTCTTGATTGCTTTGTTTAGGTACTATTCATCATGTAGTGTTTTGTGTGATCTCTCCATCTCAGATTTATTTTGGATCTGGATTTGACCTGAAGATACTTCTTTAATACAGGCAGCTTCTAGGCCTGTTAGTTCAGAGTTCTTCACTAAAAAACTTCTCATCTGTAAATATCCTCTTGACTTTTACTAGCCTGATGAAATCAATGATCCCTCTCCTATCTCTTATTTTCAAAACAGAGCTTTCACAACCACAGAAGATCAATTTTGGTTCAGAGGGACTTGTACAATCTTTTCTTACCTAGTTTTTTCTATGTGAGTTGATACATTTGAAAATCTGAATGATCAGGGTCTGCTAAATTTAACAACAAAAAGCCTGTGGTAAAATCCCAGGATTCTGACCAGCTTACAGCTGAAATCACAAGCTTTCCCAGGCTTACATGCTTCACAAATATTTGCACAAAAGAGGCTATGCCCGAGGTTTGAAGCTCAGGTCAAAGTTTGTGCTAATGCTTTTCATGCGTCTTGACACATCTGAGATCTTTGACACTCAGACTGATGGAATTTTTGAAGTGTTTGCAGAGTGTTAAATCTTCATTTTGCTTAATTTCAGGAGAGGTAGAACCATGTATAGCCATGGTACAGTGTCGTTGCTTATTGCATATTAGAAAAGTTGAAACTTCCATGGAATATCTTAAGAATTGGAACTGAGTATTATTGTTGTTATTATTCCACTGCCGTCCTTTCTGGTTATGATTATGACCAATACTTAACCTTCAGAGGTATGTGGAGAGAAGCTCCATATTTCCTCTTTAAATAGATCTGTGAGACTTTCAAAATACTAACAGTCTAAGCTTTTCCTTCCTTCTTCAGGCAAAAAATGGCATACAGGAAATGAAATGCTGTTCACTGGAACCTGATTGGATAAATTTCCATCCAGATATGTCAGGTAGAATAATCCACGTGGGACCAAATTTGATAAAGTATGAGCCTTTTTTTTTTCTCAAATCTTACTTTCATTAGAGGAAAAGTTGCATAACTGCATAAATTCAGTAGTTTGACAATTTGCAGATCAAAATTCATCAAACCCTAGTGAAATGCTGGGGTTTGAACCCTGAGCCCCCAAATTAAGGTTGACATATAGGTGATTCCCACAGCCCTTCATCAAGAAGTGGTGAGTTTGCCTTATAGCTTCCCCCCAGGGTGCGGCCGGCCTGCAGGGAGAGCCATAAGGGAAATGAGCCCCAGGGGTCCCGCATTGAGTTGACAAAGGTCAGGTGTCTGCTTGGGGATAAAAGCTGGGACCACTTGCAGGGAGTCAGGAGTGTCAGTCTGTGGAGTGCACTCCACAGAGCTTCCTGGTTCAGGGCAGACCTCCTGACTCTCCTGGAGCTGGGCCCCGGTCTGCTCAAGACCTTTGCGCACGCGGGCTGATCGGGTGAGAGTCGCCGTGTGGGCACCTTTCTCTTATGTGTTTAGCTTGCTGGTCTGGCTGTTTCCCATGCCAACTGTGGGCAACCTTGGGTCTCTGTTTGTGCCACCTGTTGTGGGCCGAGTTACATCCTTTGTGAGATCATTGGGGGTGGCATCAATTATGTACCAGCTGATTGATCTGTTTGTACCCCCAGCGATCGTTCATGGGATGTCCTTCTTGTCTACAATACAGACTGTGTATTGGTTCATCTTCCTGCTGGTGGTATCATTTTTTTGGGGCCTGGTCATTGGCAAAACACCTAGAAGCTGTAAAATTTATTAATTTATCAGAATCAGAAGTTCTGGTAGAAACATACAGATTTCTACATAATGAATATGGGCACTGGCAAGCAGCACAAGATTTTGATATGAAAAATGTCCGAGGACAACTGTGCTAAAATTTCACTCATAAACATGAATTACAAAAATAATTTATTTCCATTTCACCCATTTCTGATGTTTTAATATACCTGCTACTTTAAAATTATAAATATAGATGTATTGTAGTGAGTAGATTAGAATACATAACCTATTTTGTAATTTGTTTCTTTTGTAGAGTCTTGAAGCTTAAGGAAGTTAAAAATAATACAGATCAAATGGAGGTTGCAGAAGATTTTACAATTGTGGCAAACAGAGAAAACAGTGTGAGTTTAGTGTCCAAGATCTCAATGTCTGATTGTGAGCAATACATGGGCATTTTGTGTATATGAGTACACAAAATGCCCATGTATTTGTCTTTTATGGGATTAATTCAGAATTTATTTTAAAATATTTCATGTTTTCATGGGACTTTAAGCTGTATGAAAAAAAGCTTGAAAACGTCAACACTTTCAGGACAGCTTTCTGAAACCTTCAGTCTTTTCTTTAGTTTTCAGCATTTTTTATGATGTGCAGTATAGCCATGCATCACTGATATAAAACATACTTACAAGATGGTGACATATTTACTTCAAAACAAGGTGCCACTGAGTGGTAATTGTGTGCATCTATGGTGCTCTGGTAAGTTGTTAATACAAATACTAGAAATGTCTCAGGTCTGCTATAAAGTAGAGGTAACGTCTTCATAAGACAAAGACAATAAATTGCTTCCAAAAGTCTATTTCTTTTCCTGACCATGCACCTCTGTCACTCCCTTGTAACAAGTGTGGCATTCATCTAACCAAATCAGAGCCAAATCAATGCATTAAAATAACAGAATAATAACCCAGCAGAAAAGGCGAGTACTTGTCTGCTTGCTTGGTGAGCTGAACTGAAACTGCAGCAGAACAGAACTGAATCATCAGTGGGTCAGAAGAGTACAGAAAGGTTGAACCAAGTGGTGAGGGGTTGATCTAAACCTCCTTGATTGTTCCTTTTGAAGAGAAGTCTTTTATGACAGAAAATCACAAAAACAATTTAAATGTCAAAAAAGGTTAAAGACCACACTTGTGAAGAAAGTTTTTTTGGAAGTGCCTGGAACTGTCATTTTGCTTCAGCATACAAAGTTATGTCTTACTTAAAAGCAAGTTTTTATCATTTATCACTACTGTAAAGTCCCCAGAAATGTGTGATACTAATTTTGAAGTTTCTGCAGAATGAAATCTGTGTATTAAAAATCTACACTAACTTGGGAATAAACCTTTCATTGAATTCAGAAAGGGTGAGCTCTGTCATCTAATGCCTTGCCGTGCTTGCCTGTTTTCTTTTAGGCCTTGTTTAGGAAACTTCTGCTACAGTAAAAGCAAAGAAATACGAATTCTAAGCCTGTCTGTGCCTTTTCCTTTTAACTTCCATACAGACACTGGCTGAAGGTAGAGAGGCTCTACAGAGGGACCTGGACAGGCTGGATCAGTGGGCTGAGACCAATGGCATGAGGTTCATTAAGGCCAAGTGCTGGGTCCTGCACTTGGGTCACAACCCCCTGCAATGCTCCAGGCTTGGGGAAGAGTGGCTGGAAAGCTGCCTGGCAGAAAAGGACCTGGAGGTGTCGGTCAACAGCCAGCTGAGTATAAGCCAGCAGTGTGCCCAGGTGGTCAAGAAGGCCAATGGCATCCTGGCTTGTATCAGAAATAGTGTGGCCATCAGGAGTAGGGAAGTGACTGTCCCCCATCCACAGCACTGGTGAGGTCACACCTTGAGTAATGTGTCCAGTTTGGAGCCCCTCACTACACTAAGGGCATTGAGGTGCTGTAGTGTGTCCAAAGAAGAGCAATGAAGCTGGTGAAGGATCTAGAGAACAAGGTTTGTGAGGGTCCACTGAGACAACTGGGGTTGAAGTTCTGCAGAAAAGGAGGCTCGGGGGAGACCTTAGCTCTACAATTACCTGAAAGGAGGTTGTAACAAGATGCGGGTCTGTCTCTTCTCCTAAGTAACTAGTGATGGGACAAGAGGAAATGGCCTCAAGTTGCATGGGGGGACGTTTGGGTTGAATATTATGAAAAATTTCTTAACCAAAAGGGTTGTAAAGCACTGGAACAGGCTACCCAGGGAAGTGATCGACTCACCTTCCCTAAATGTATTTAAAAGACATGTAGATGTGGTGCTTAGGGACATGCTTTAGTGGTAGACTTGGCAGTGCTGGGTTAATGGTTGCATTCAATGATCTTAAAGGCCTTTCCCAACTGAAATCATTCTACAATTCTGTGATGTTAAGCCTAGTGGAAGCAGCTGTGGTGGTCTAAGATGCTGTTTTCCCCATCCTGTGGAAGTAAGATCTTAAGAAGCAAATGGGTGATGACTTAGTTGTCTTAATTCTCATTTCAGCATCTTGATTCCAGTCACTTCTGTTCTGAAACATGTGGTAGCTGAGAATCTTTGCCATCCCTACAGGACTGAATATGAGTAAACATCAGTAATACCTCAACTAAAGCCCTTGAGTTCATGAACCCTTATGAAGAGATAACAGCACTAGGGTCATACATAGCTAATAATGAGTAAAAATGATCCAAGCAATTAAAACAAGGTCAGAAAGCAAAAGACGTTAAGTGGACACATTGCCAAATAGACAGGAAAAAAAACCTAGAATGCTCTGAAGTCGAGAGCCACTTTTTTCTTTTTTTCCAAAGGTGAACAATGCTGTTACTGTAACAGCTTCTGGTAGAGTGGTGAAAACGCGTTTCAACTTGCTGGATGATGACCCAGAACAAGAGGTAAGAGATGTGTGAAAGCAGTTTGTGGATTAATTAAATGTTTAGCTAGCCAAAAGTGATTCTGATTTCAGGTGCAGTGGCTGTAGTCATTAGCTGTGTTAATCTTTGAGTTCTTTATTTCTCTTCTGTGGCTTCCTTTGTCTTCTTAACTCCCAATTACTTTATTTCCCCTCTGTCTCCATCATCCTTTCTCTTTGGTTGACATTTGTGCTTTGGATAGTCTGTTTCTTTTAAGACCTGATCTTATGCCTCACAATAACACCATAACTCCATGTGACTTCAGTGGCACAGAAATGAGATCTTAAGATGATGAACCATTACTCTTCTCTCCATTGAAACAGCTCCTTTTAAAATTTCTTATAAAGCATTCTATGAAATGGAAGAAATATGTTTTTTTCTCTGCTTTAGGTTCCTCTAATCTTTGATGTAGTATCTCTAAACTATATTTTCATCTCCTAATTTCATTGATTAGATTACAGGATAAGGTATTTAACACTTTTCCTTTAAATAACTGCTTCTTGAGAGTGAAAACACCACATGCCTTGATAGTAAGTCTTCAAGAGGTTATGAAGAATATTTTTTAGCTCTCTATTTAGAACTGGAGCTGTAACAGGCATAAGCACAGCATTTAAAATTCAACAGTTTCTGGCAGTCATTTCTATTCTTTTTTTTTTTTCTGAGGAAAGAGGCTTTACTGTGGTAAAAATACAGGACAGTCCAATATAACCCTTAAGGTCTGCAGTTCATTTCTACTCACTTTTTTTTTTTTTTTTAACATAATAAAAACTAGAGTCTGCACACTATGTTTTTTTTTCCTGCTGCTATGCTTCATTTCTTATTCCAGAAGATATTTTTCCATCGTGGAAGAAACAGACTGGCTTCAATTTAAAAGTGAATGTTACCAGGTTCATGAGAGTGATATAGAGGCAATTAAGTTAGTTCACGATCTTCACCTTTTGGTCTCAGTTCTTCACTGTCACACACTGTGTGGAGAGAGAGAGAGAGCTCTGAACAGAACACGCACGTGTTCATGTGAATGGAGTTGCTGTAAGATACCCATTCCCTCAAACCAGTAATGGCTTTAAGTTGTACTGTTTCTATCACATCTGCTTCAAGAGTGGGCCTGGATTTTAAATATGGTTCTTCTGCCACTTTTGAAGTACTTTTTCGATTGTGTGATATATATAAAATACATCTCCTTGCACATTAGGATTGTTCAGAATATTACTCTCTTCCCTCCTGCCTTAAGGAACTTCGCTGAACTATGTTAGGCAACCTGTGTTGGAAAACATGACTGTTTGGTGTCAGGCTGGTAAAGTTTTCTTTATCAGATCAGAAGACAACTACAGTTTTCCCAATTCTGCTTTCACCTGAAAGAAAAGAGCTATGCAATTTCAATAGAGGGAAATGTGAATTTATGTTTGATTTGTAAACAATGTTTTGTTTTCCCAAGACATTCAAAATTGTGGATTATGAAGATGAATTGGATTTGTTATCCACTGTGGCAGTTACTCAAATAGGAGCTGATGGAAGAGCTCACCTTGACTTTCATTGTAATGAGCGTGGGGTTCTGCTTAAGAGTATTCCATTATTGGAGTCCTGGGATGTGGTGAGAATTCCCATCTTTTGTTTACACTGACACCTTCCTTACCCCTTTACCTACTATTTTTGTTCATATATGAAGTACATATATAAATAGTGTTGCCAAGTGCTATGGATGAGATTTGTACAAAATAATAATTCAAAAATTCTAAGTGTTCCATCATCTAGTAGTAGAATTACCTGGAAATCTCCATGATTTGAAATTAAGATTTTCTTAGTTGGTTGATTCATTTGGTTTCTTGGCTGGGGGAGGGGTTGTCCTTAAGCATTTCTTAAGTATTTATCAACTTGAATACTCACCCTCTGACTACTTATATCAGTTTAGCTTTACAACTTGTAAATAGTTTCATTAGCTCAACTTGAACTACTCATGCACAGAATTAAGCATGGACCTGACCGTGGATGTATTTGGAGAGATGGAAAGGGCTGTCCGTCCAGTTCAAGTTTAGGTGGACATTCAGCTCAGTGGTCTGAAATATTCAGACCACTCAGCACGTGTGGCGCCTCTTAACGTTGACTGCAAAGGCAGCTTACAATCTTAAATCAGATGCTCTGAATTGCATTTAGATTTCTAAAACAGGCACGTGGAAAATCTCTCAAAGTTTTAAAATCCTCTCCTTTACCTGGAAGGGCAGTCTCTGTGCATCTACACAAAATTCCTGTCTGATCATGAAGGTCACAAATGTTAAATATTTTTTTCTTCCTCAAGGAAAATGATATGGGTATTAGGAAGTTGTGGTAATGAAGACTCCAATCAGATTTTTTTTTCTCATTTCAGACTTACAGTCATGAAGTTTACTTTGACAAAGACCTTGTATTACACATAGAACAGAAGCCTAACAGGAGATTCAGTTGTTACGTTTACCAAATGGTCTGTGATACTGCATAAGATGATGAATGTTCAAGGCACGAAAAAACAGAAAGAGTG
>NW_008597174.1:0-10194 GCF_000691845.1 Merops nubicus | reverse complement strand
TGTTCTCTTTTTAAAAAATGAGGGTGAATTTTTGAATATATTTGAGACATAAACAACTACAGAGCCTTCAAAGTGGGTATTATTTAAGGACTTCATACATATTAATTAGTCAACTACTGTTTTTCAGACAAGATTTAATCTTAACATTTTGTACTACTACGTGAGGTTTGATTTCTTTTTTCTCTGTAGCACTGTACACTTGTCTGTAGTTCATGATGGCTTTTCATGTATTAACAAATTATTAATGCTAGATGTAGCATTTATTGCTTCTTTTCAGCAACTGCATTGAAATACTGGACATGAAGGAGAAAGATGTGGACTTACTGATCATCTGCCATCTGCTGCAGTGTGTCTTGTGTAGTTTTACCTATGCAACTCTAATACAGACTGTTAAATAAATAAAATATGTAAAACTGTATAGGATAAGGTTTATATGTAGTATGAAAATGGCAATTAGCAACAAGCCACTCAGACAATATCCTTCTGTTGGTTTTATATGAGAAATAAAATCACTCAGGTTTTCTGGTTGTGTTTGTTTTGGTTTAAAGAAAACTATTAAGACATTATGTATTTTTACTGCCTTTCTAGATATCTTTACTTACATCTGTATATTTTATATATAGATTTAAAACCAAACACTTCTTTGGTTCTTTCTGTGTCAAGGGTCAGGAGTTGTTCAGCCTGAGCCAGAGCTACCACATGCTCAGCCAGATCACTGTGTGCAGCCTGTCTGTTGCATGGGAGTCCCATGTGGTATATTCAGATTCTGGAGAATGCAAGCTTTAATTTCAAGTTAAAAAACACCCACAACAACAAAACAGAAGGCTGTAAGCATTACGGTGATAAAGGGTGTTTCCAAAAGCAAACTAAAGATGGGATCAGGAAAGTAGCTCTTGGAGGGATGACCAACATCTAATTTCTCACTACCACCACCATTATCATGAGTGTAGTAATTCTAAATACAAATATATATTTTCAGTTCAAGCTTTACTAATGAAGCATGGATCATTCTACGTGATGCAAGAGTGAGGAGCTCTAGAAAAATTATAAAAATTATTTATTGTGAGATTTTATGAAAGTGTAATCCAAGTGAAATACAGTTGTGGAAAGGAAGAAAAAAAAAAAACAACAAACACACAAAAGGGAGTTCTTAGAAGGCAATGAAACAACAGTAGAAATAAAGACCAGCAGGAAGACTCTACTTCCACCCTAGCTTCTGTAAATTTTCGCTAGTATCCATGAAAAAGCACCTGTTCTTTATCTGCTGCTACGTAAGTAGCTACGTAAGTAAGATAAGAGGGTAAATACTAACGTGAATCTATACTCTTGGGCATAAGATCCAACACATAAGCAAACGATAGATATTTTATGCCCATTTTGGTTTGAATTATTAAAGCAGTGCCTTCCCAGAGCAAGATACTTCATTGCTTATTGAATAGTGCAACTACTGCTCATCAAGAGTTTGCTGTACTTTCCAGTGACCATTTTTAAGTTCTCACAGGCTTTTGCCGGGATATTCTGCTAAATCAACAATCATACATCAGTATCCATCTTTTGAGAAACACAGCAATTTGTAATGGCAAAGGCAGCCCAGACTTTGATGAAGAATATTGTGGGCTTTGTGTAAGAAAGTCTATCACTCTAAATACACAGTGTGCTGCTGCATTACAGATAATGGCAGATATTCCATGCTGGAAGGTCACACTTAGACATTTTCATTCCGAGACAGGAGAGAGGTGTTTCTACTTAATTTAAAATGCTTAGAAAGCTATTTAATCCTAGAGAATCCAAAATGACTAGCCCTGAACACTCCTATGAGTATATTTACAACCCTGCTTATGAATGGGCTGAGACACACCAGAGATGTGGAATCACTAAATGCCTATGGGTTGTACTCTTCCAGCTGAGGACAGTGGTGCTCCTTCTGTACTTACATAGAGCCTTGGAACATTCTAAAACTAAGCTTCTATTTGAACATGAAGAAAATCCTGACCACAAACCAATAGTTTTTTACATTTTATAAAATAACTCCATATCTGAATCAAACACAAATACCCACAGGCTTGGTGACAGCCCACCTGAATCAACAGCTTTGATTTAAAGTTAAATTTTGAAAGAAAACCCATCCACCAGAAGAAGGTAGTACTTCACTTTGCCAGGAGATTTTATATGTAAGCATTTTTTGGTAACTGTTGCTGGCAGGACTGTACTATTGTGCAGTATCAAATGGACATGAAATTTGAATAAATGCATTAGATCTGACCTGTAGACCTACAGTTTGATGTCCATGTATGATGATTCTAGAGCATTTACCTTTCTCCTTTCTATAACGAAAATTAGCTATCTCTTACACAGTCTGAATAATTCAATATACTAAAGAATAATAGTGTTTGTAAAGTGGAGAAATTCTGAAGATATTCACATGGTTTCCATTACAGAGGAAAAAATATTCTTCTGCACATGCCCAGCATAATTATTTCTGCAAGCACCAAAATGTGACACTAGCACAAGAAGAGAGAAACTAATTTGCTTTAAAAAAAAGGAAGTAACTTCTTCAAATGTAGTTTATTTCCCATTTACTGTACTGGTTTGAAAGCAAACCAGTGAGAGACTCCAAGTCAGAAATACAATTTAATAGGAAAAATAAAATAAATGCAATAATACAAAGAACAATCACAGACAAGAGTCAAAAATACAACCTGATACTCTGTAGTTAGGGTGGTGGTAGCAGTCCAGATGAAGCAGTGATCTCGTAGAAAAGATCTGGTAGCTCTTGTCCTCTGGAAAATCAAGTGGGTAAGGGCCCCCTGTGTTGTCCTGAACCCCAGTTTATATCCAGGTGGGAGCACTTGGCTCCTCCCCTTGGGCAGAGCATCTCACAATGGGTTGAAGTCATTCTATGAGTCATGCAGTGGGTCCTTGATGGTCCATTAAAAAGAAATAGCTCCTGGAGGGAGTTCTGTATGGGTCATGGGGCGAGGCATGGATGGGCCCATTAACAGGGAGGACTCCTCCTGCTGGGTGTGAAGATGTTAACATCTCCCCAGACCTCTTTCCTTCTCTGTTGTAGCCTGGGGTGTGAAGTCTGTCCTGGGCAGCTGCTACCCATGATTTTGTTAACAGCCCATGAGCAGTGAAACAGAGGGTATAGAATAGAGTTTTTGGTTCTACCCACATAATAATAAACTGGTCCCAGCCCCTGTAACCATGACATTTATAAATTCAGGAATTAAGATGAATTAAATACAGAAGACAAAAATATTCTTCATTTTTCATCAGCAGTAGCTAACTGCTTTATGATCAGGAAACATTAACTGATAGTTTTATTTTACAAAAATCAGACTAAGGAACTATTAATGTGAAATTCTGAGTTCCATTACTTCCTGTGTATTTCAGGGTGTGCTTACCACTCACACCATGGCTTCCAGAGTCGGCAGATAAAGCCTCAAGTAATTAGATCAAATGCAGTCTCAAGTAA
Organism: Merops nubicus; assembly: GCF_000691845.1. Lineage (NCBI taxonomy): Eukaryota > Metazoa > Chordata > Aves > Coraciiformes > Meropidae > Merops > Merops nubicus. The sequence continues at coordinate 6,716 of NW_008597174.1, read as the reverse complement.
CTGGACCACGTGCATAATGGCTTGCTTAAGGCTGAAAAGCTTCCATTATTTTCACTAGCACTGGATGCCCAAGGAACAAAGAATATGTAAATACCTATACATATAAATGAAAATATATGTATGAACAGTCAGCATGAGTAAAGATTCTCAAATGTGTATTTCAAACACAGAATTGAAGGGATCTTAGCCCCTTTTGCCAACATTGCCAGTTAGGTAACTTCACCAAACTTTCTTCATTTTCAGTGTAGAGAAATGTTTCTTTATTCTTTTCCTCTGGATATGAGTCATTACTTTTAACAACAGTTTCCTGCTCATTTTAGTTTCATTTTGACTTTATTTTCCTCTTGTTATTGAGAAAAATACCATTTATATTACTAAACAGTAGCTGAAGACTGCCAAAAACTCACCAGCCAGAAACTTTTTTTCCTCATGGAACTGTGACAGCTATCCCACATGATGGAACAGCTAATACACAAATTCATTTGCTTCCCAGCTCTGATAAAAATTGTTATGAGGAATACCTGTTAGAAAGGACCCCCAGACAAGATGGCATGCAGACTGGGTGTTTTCTTAAAGAATAGTTGTGAGAGAACTGCTGTTGGCTGCTTCAGGCAAAGTCTCTGGGCACTGTGCCTGCAAAAGGGAAAATGTTGGTCTGGGAAGTAAAAACATCAGGGACAAGTGAATTCATGTCCAGATTCACCTTAAGGTCGTTTGATACAAGCTTTCTGCTGTTGCCAAAATATACAAAACCCAAAGGATATGAGTGAAAAATAAGGAGAAGTAGTCAAAATGTAGTTTCTAAGGCTGAACCACAGAAGAATTTATAGAACAGTGACTGGCTTCTTTTATAACTGCCAAGTATTGCCACAGACACCAGCAGAAAACCTTTAACGAGCTGTTTTTTGGAAGGGGTGTGAATTGATCTGACATCTATGTAGCAGTGCCTCATTAATAATACCTGCATAGCATATCTGAACCTTTTATTTATCTACATGAACTGGAGACATTTAATTCGTCCCTGCTAAAATAGAGAATTCAGATACTTCCTGCAAAAATGTTACTTTTGAAGAATGGATTAATAGTATAGTAATTGTCAAGTAGCCCTATTCACACATGAAAAAAATTTCTGTGCTTCAGCATGAATTCTAGGTGTCTCTCCTGATACGCAGTCCAAACAGGTTATGAGTACTAAAAGAAGGAAACAAGTATTCCAGTATTTAAAATCAATGTTACAGATATTTAAGGGAATCATTGTTTTGCGGCTATTTCACAATCTTAGATTTTCAGAGGACCACTTGAAACTTTCCGGTTGCTAGATTTGGCATTTACACAACTGTAACTTTAGTATTCATTTCTGCTCTACTGAAGTTACAAAATGATGACCAAAATAACCTTCAGGAACTCCAAAAGAACGTTTTGTCAATGCATTCTTATGTTTGTACATTAAATAAATTTAAAGTAGTCAAACTGCTTGCTTTGGATAGTAAGAGATTAAAATGAACGGAAAAAATAGTGTGGGGGTTTTTTTAAATAGAAAAAACAAGTATCCTAGCAGAGTGACGAGTTACGATGGTACAGCTGTTAAGAACTGCTTCGGTTGGTATGGTTTAACAACTCTTTTAGTAAACTGCGAGTACAAACCCCTTATTCCTGCGTGAGCAGGGAAGGAATATTGTGTTCTTAGGAATGTTACATTTTTAGGGAAGAGCACATTCTTCTGAGGAAGAGATAAAGGAAACATGAAGGGAAAGCTAAAATTCTCTGGAAGTACTCTGCAGAGTGCCTCAAGACCTCTGGATTGCTTGAGATGCTGCAGGAGGAACAATTTGCTCCACATGATTGATAGGACTGCAGGCTCATCAGCCAGTCCCCAGAAACAGCTGCTTGCCAGAAGCCAGATGGGAAGATTGCTCAGTAACACGTTGACTTGGATGTTCCACATTCAGGCTCGTACATTTGCAGTTTTCATGATGATCTTCTGGATCTGCAGTTGGCCTCAACTTTGAGTATGTATGTGTGTTGCCTGCCCCTAACTTGCAATTTGCAGCATGGTTGTGGCACATTTCCGTGCTCTGGAGCAGGGATCTAGGAAACTCCAAACTGTTGACACTGCACTTTTCCTATTTTAGCTCTTTATACTGCCACTGCCCCTTCCTTCTACTACCTAGAAGCTGGCTTAATTTTGTAACTGTCTTATAAACATTTGGAGTTTGGGCCAAAGCAGCATACCTCCAGCATCTCTGCTTCAACAAAACCTTTTTTTTTTTTTTTCTGCTTCATCATGGCACTGCAATGATAAGCTATCCAGATAGAAAAGCAAAAATGGGGTGCCAGAAGTGCTACCCCTTACCTTTATTTGTATTTGATAAACGTAGGAGGAATTTCCCAGTCAGTGCCTAGGGACTGAAAAGATAGGAAAGACTGGATTCTCTTGATGAGATTTGCTTTGAGCAAAAAGAGACCATACATCCTGTCTGTCTTTCATCATCGAGCACATACTCATTGACAAGGCTGCTGAGCAATGGGAAAGCAAATGAGAAAGCACAAGCTGAATAAAAAGTGCAAGCAATAAAATTTTATATTCTTCCTTTGGCAGTTCCAACTTCTGCCCTACAGTTCCACAATTTTCAAAATCTGTTACAAAAGACCTTAAATTATTAGAAAAGTATTTTGCAGCTCACAGTAGCAAAATGTCTATGGACTGAAGCACAATAAAGAGTTCCAGTGCAGAGGTAATAATGATGGGCCTACCACCAGTATAGAATTTTGGACAAAAGCTAGTCTATCTACCTTACTCTATGCCAGTGAAAACTGACTCCAGGGTGGAGAGTGAGTAAAGATGTCTAGGAAATAGGGCCTCATTCAATAGTTGCAATTTTTTGCAAAGATAAATTAGTGGTGCCCTCAATAACAAAGGTCAAATGGTTGAAAGATGTGGAACTCAGTGACAAAAAGAGTAAAAGGATCATTCTGGTTTGTCAGTGCCACTCAAACTCATTTGTCAGTATTCCTCCTGAAAGGTAACTTCTAAGGGTATATTTCTAAAGCTTCCAAAAGAATCAGTTAAACTAGATGCCAGGACAAACCTGGCTGGACTATCACATCAGTATTGTTTGTTTACAAGAGGAACAGCCATCAGACTTCTGAAAAACTCATCCATCTGCTTTGACAGACAAACTAACCTGTTTGGAATGTCCGTTCTAAGGCTTGGATCTTCAATGACTTATCCAGCACAGAAAAACAGAGATAAAGTTATAACTGGTAACAGAAACTCCAACCTCACTCTATCTACAGCTCTGACAAATCACTTACTGGTCACTGGAAAAGAACAGAACAAGAACAAGAACAGAACAGAACTTAACAGAATAGAATAGAATAGAATAGAATAGAATAGAAGACTGTTTCAGTTGAAAGGGACATACAACAATCATGTGGTCCAGCTGTCTGACCAATTCAGGGCTGACAAAGTTAAAGCATGTTGTTAAAGGCATTGTCCAAATGCCTCCTAAATATTGGCGGGGCTGGGGCACCAGCCACCTCTCTAGGAAGCCTGTTCCACAGTTTGACTACCCTCTCAGTAAGAAATGCTTCCTAAACACTTCCTGTATTTAAAAAGTTACATCAAAAGCACAAAATAATGATCTATGGTGATATGAAGTGTTGCTTAAATAAACATTAATGTACATTTATGTGCATAGGCTGCTGCTCTCAAAATGTATGAATGCTATAGCAACAATGACAGAAGCTGCCAGGTAGTCATGTAACACAGGAGCAATACAGGCAGGAGACCATTGCTGCCTTTTCAAAACAACCTCTAAGTCTTTGTCTGTTTTGTAGGTCTTATTTTGTGTGTCTACTTTGTAAGTTTTTCCAGGTTTGAAGTCACAGTCATCCTACTCCTACACCTGACAATGCAGTAACCCAAAGGAAGATGTGCATATTAGGTTATGTCCTCACAGAACTGCTAAGAGGGCGCATCACACGGACAGAGTTGGTGCTGTACTGGAAAATCATCAATGTGATCTAAGAGATGGAGACTCTGGGAAAGAACAGGGACTATGAACTGCAGTGGCACCTATCCACAGTAATGGTTCACAAAAGCAGGTGTTCGTTGATCCAAGAGACTTGAAAACTTCCTACAGGCTAGTTTCATCTTTATGCCATTGCGGGTTTATGCTTCAAGCAGATTCTCAAATGCAACTCAGCCCTCAGCGGTAAGCTGTACGATGTCAAGTTCCCACTGCTATGTAAAAATGCAATCCCTTTGGACAATGTAGCTGTGCTAAAGATTCCTTCTGATTCCATACCAATATGACAGATAAACCAAGTGGGGCAAGAAGAGGTAAAAGAATGAGAAACAAGGAGAAACACAGGCAGGAGTTACTAACTGTGTTCTCTGAAATCTCTCCTGCATTGCAGATGTTCCATAAAGTACACTTAATTCTGTCTAATAATTTATTTTGTACTTTGTTCAGGTTTGCTTTATTTAACACTCTGTAAGCTTTCATGTGTCTTCAATTCTATTGTAAAAACAACTTGTTCATGGTTAGCTGGAAAAACTGGGCTTCATTTTTCAGTTAAATAAAATTCTATGTTTGCTCTTGTTACTGGCAGTTTTAACAGGGTGCACCAGTTTGAGCTAGAGGAACTCACGAAGATTGTCTGAGAGATATAGTTTTAGGCATATGTAAAATCCACTTGGGTAGAAGGTTCCTATACGGGACTGTCAGGGTGACTGGATCTAACCAAAGCTTGTTGAAAATCAGTGGGAACTGGAAATATTTTGTATATGGATATTTAAGTTCCCAAAAGATACCCTAAAATAAATACTTGTTTTATGTTAGTTTGTAGGCTCTATGGAGAAAAAAAAAAAAAAAGATATTTTATTAGACCAGCTCACATAACTGGAATGATGGACACATTTGGGAACCTATGAATCCTTTTCTTTTTTTAATTACATCTAATAATTTTACCATTCCCTGTGTGGAACTGACAAGTGCTATGAAACCGATGTTTATGATCTGTAACATTTCAACATAAATCTGAAGTGTTTACAATATTCTTTAACTAAGCACTAAATTTTTTTAAAATAGAGACAATGAGTAAAGGATTCCAGAGAAGTAGAGAAAAAGATATTTTTTAACAGGTAAAAATACCCCAGTATTGAACAAGTATAAATACTATGCTGTTAAGACACATGACAATTTTGTGCATAAGGAAGCAGATTTTTGGTTTTACTATATGCTGGCTGGCAAGTAAAGAATAGAAAGGTTCACTTAATTTAAGCAATCTGGAGAAAATTTAGTAAAATTTTTATGAACATAAAATTGCCTCATGAGCTAATGACAATCTGACATCCTTGGAAGTTCAGGCATGAATGTTTTCATCACAAGATTCAAGGCTTAGATTTTCACTTCTCTTAGATGCTGGACTTGTGAAACTTAACAGCATCGATGTTTCTAGTTACCATTGCGATTGGAATGAGCAATGCCATGCAAATTAAAGCTAAACATTACTAAACAAGTCAAGGTTTTCTGTAAAGTGTGAAAGCCCAACATTTATTTTTAGGAGATTAGAAAGAATAATGAAGAAATATATTTGCATCCCATTCCGATCTGACTTGGTCTTCACATCTCCATGTAGATGTTTCCAGCACTTTAGCAAGTACTGGGTTTGAAGTGGCAGATATTCTACTGAAACTATTTTAAGCTACATAAAACTGTTTCCTTTCATCTTTTAACCCTCAATTCAGGCATGAGGTGTCAGAGAGCTCGAACACTAGCCAGAGTGAATAGTATTTTGACACTACATGTATTTCAAAAGTAAGCTAATCAAATACTAGAAAATTAGTGTTGAATATACACTTGGGAATATCCTTCTACTACATCTGACAGGCTTCAGAGCTAGCTGAATCTTCTACAGCAAAGGAAAAAGCTACTGAATACATGGCTTCACAAAACTGGTCTAATCTATCAAGTTATATTTTTGCTTAGCACTCTCCGTTGTCTATTTTGCAATTCTGTTTTGTTGCCCTGCAATGGGCCTTTTCCACACCTGCTGGAATTGTCATAAGGTTTATGCACTCTCTTTCTTAGCTACTGAACATTCAATGTATTTGAAGGTTTTTTTAACAGAACAACACCCAAATACTCCTGCATACTTAAGACCGTGGTCTATATATGAACCTGGTTAGCATCTGTTCCACAGTTACAGCACTCAGTGAATCCAACAGGAAGTAAAGGGGATGAACGTAAAAGAAAGCCTGCTCCATGGACAGCCCATCCCTATCTTTAAGCGCACCCCTAGCCTGCATTTTCTGTATGCCGCCTGCCTCCACCGCAGCAGCGCTCCTGCTTTATCTCACAGTGTTTAGGGCTGTGCCGGCTTTATCTGTATGGCAAGTCTGTGAATTCCTATCGCCCGTCGGTGTCCTCTCTCGCTACACCCGGCAACTACGACGGTGCGCACAAAGCCTGCCAAGAGCAGCTCCCCCGCTGCGGTGCCGTGCGGGGGGCAGCGGGGAGAGCTGCGCACCCTGACACGGGCAGGCGGACACACACACGGCCTGCCCGGGGCGCAGCTCCCAGCGCGAGGGGAAGAAACTTTCGGCAAGCTCCTAAGAACCGCTTAACAAAAAAAAAGAGCAACCGCACCCGCCTCCTCGGGAGAAAGCAGCGCTGAGGCCGCCGAGGGACAGCGGGGCGTCAGGTGCC